>NC_057802.1:140995728-141207161 GCF_018294505.1 Triticum aestivum
ACACACACAGAAGTCGTTCTCTCCCCCAAACACCAACACACGAGCACATTAACACCCCTCTCTCTCTTCTAAAGTCCGCACCCCAATATAGGTCTCTGTCACTTTGTCTCTTGGGCATGCACACATCTCTTCCCCCACTCTCTAGCTAGGTCTCCCGGCATCTCTCTTTCCCAAGCACACACACTATGTAGAGTGTATTTTTCCCATACACACAAAACCTCGCCCCCAAACGTCTATCTCCCTAGTTATGTGGTTCTCGCACACTCACCTAACACACCACCCCCACTGCAAACAAGCACACTTTGTCTCCTTGTGCACCACTCACCTCTTTCTATCTCTCCCACATGCGGACCCGCCCCAGCTCCTTCCCTGTATACATATATGTCGTGACTCTTTCCATAGCTCCCTCATGTATCATTGTTCTCGATCTCGCACATTGTTCTCTACACCATCTATTCTAGATCTCTCATCAAGTCCCTATCACACACACGATGACTCGCTTCCCTTGCGTCTCCGTACATAGGCCAATTTCAAACAACATCAACATTGTCTCCCTATCTATACGCCATTTATGGACACAAACGCCCCCTCTCTCGCCCCCTCTCTTCCTCTCTCTCTCTCTCTCTCTCCGTCGCTAGCTCTCTGAAAGGATCGAGAAGAGGTGTCTAGAGGGGGGTGAATAGACTCTAATCAAGAAAAGTAGCAGTTTTTAATTTCCTTAGGTTGATGTGGAGTTTGGGCACAAGTTTAAGCATTCACAATACATATCAAGCAAGCATGACAAGAGTATATGAGCAGTGGAAAGTAAAGCATGCAAGTTGCAAGAATGTAAAGGGATGAGATTGGAGTGTGCAAACGCAATTTGGAGACACAAAGATTTTTATCCATGGTTCCGATAGGTGGTGCTATCGTACATCCACGTTGATGGAGACTTCAACCCACGAAGGGTAACGGTTGCGCGAGTCTACAGAGGGCTCCACCCACGAAGGGTCCACGAAGAAGCAACCTTGTCTATCCCACCATGGTCATCGCCCACGAAGGACTTGCCTCACTAGGGTAGATCTTCACGAAGTAGGTGATCTCCTTGCCCTTACAAACTCCTTGGTTCAACTCCACAATCTTGACGGAGGCTCCCAAGTGACACCTAGCCACCACTCTCCAAGAAGTAACAAATGGTGTGTTGATGATGAACTCCTTGCTCTTGTGCTTCAAATGATAGTCTCCCCAACACTCAACTCTCTCTCATAGGATTGGATTTGGTGGAAAGATGATTTGAGTGGAAAGCAACTTGGGGAATGCTAGAGATCAAGATTTATGTGGTTGGAATGGGATATCTTGACCTCAACACAAGTGTAGGTGGTTCTCTCTCAGACAATATGTGTTGGAAGTGTAGGCATGTTTTGATGGCTCTCTCCACGAATGAAGAGTGGGTGGAGGGGTATATATAGCCTCCACACAAAATCTAACTATTACACACAAATCACCAAACTCGGTGGGACCGATTCAAAGAACTCGGTCATACCGATTTGGCTCATAATGTGATAGTAGGAGTTTCGGTGGGACCGAATGGATCAACTCGGTGGGACCGATGTGCTAGGGTTAGGGTAAATCCTCATCTCGGTTTGACCGATTACTCAAACTCGGTGGGACCGATTTGGGTAATAAGCGAAACAGAGAGTTGGCCAAGCAAACTCGGTGGGACCGATTGCATATCTCGGTGGGACCGAAATTATTGCAATGGGCAACAGAGAGTTTGCAAGCCCATCTCGATGAGACTGAGATCCCATCTGTGAGACCGAATTGATTAGGGTTTCTGGCAGTGGCTATGTCAATGGAACTAGGTGGCGCCGGATAGAAAGATTCGGTGGGGCCGAGTTTGACTTTTGGTTTGGGACATATGTGGATATGAGAAAGTGGTTGAGGGCTTGGAGCATATCACTAAGCACTTTGAGCAAGCAAGCCATTAAGCAACACCTCATCCCTTATTAACAGTATTGGCTTTTCCTATGGACTCAATGTGATCTTGGACCACTAAAATGAAAATGTAGAGTCTTGTGCTTTGAGATTGAGCCAATCCTTTTTTCTCAGCATCTTGAAGGGGTTCCACATCCTCTAGTCCATGCCACTCCATTATTGAACTTATCTGAAACATATTAGGTAGAAGCATTAGTCCAACAAGAGATATGTTGACATTAATTACCAAAATCACCCAGGGAGCACTTGTGCTTTCAATCTCCCCCTTTTTGGTAATTGATGACAACATACATCAAATCTTTAGATAAAGATATAGAGAGCAACAAGTAAAGCTTTGGAAAGACATGTAACATGCATAGGCTCCCCTATATGTATGCAATCATATAAATATGGAACATAGGAGCGTGTGAATGCATAGGCATGACAGAGTAAGCTATGTGTTACATGTATCTTGGCTATATGCATCAGAGCAAATGATGTAAATATAGGAAATGTACCTTCATGCTCATGAGTCCTTCTTGCAAACAGTATGTACAACAGCAAGAGATCCTCATACACATGACTGTGATGCATATACTTACCTTGTGATATTGAGTTGGCTTAGGAAAGAATGAACCTGAGTAAACAAGGTTAGATAACACAGATACACCTACTAGCCAAAGCAAACAAAAGAAACCACAAGAGTACCAAGACTGGGATAACACGTAGAGAGTGAGTACTGAGTACTCTATTGGATATAGACATGTCCCCAAAGGTAAAGATATGCAATAAATTCAAGGATTTCCTTCCCTTAGATGTCTTGCTCCCCCTGAATCTTGCATGGGATATTGGGAGAAGATAGGGAACAGAAAATCAGAGCAAAGAAAAGAAATAGAGCTAATGCAAACAATCAAATATGAACATGTCTTTTCCCCTCTTAAAGACATGCCACTTCTCTCCTCTTGAACACCAAGCATCTGGGGTTTCTTACACTCCCCCCCTGAGTATTCTCTCCCCCTTTTGATGTGATATCTCTTTAAGCTTTGATGTGATCTCTCTCTCCCCCTTTGACATCAATTTCCAAGAAGGGCTCTTCTGGATCTTTATGACAAATGGGTTTGGTCCTTTGAGTCACAAAGCAAATTCGAATGTGATGCTAGTAGAGGACAAGAATCAGTGAGTGGAGCCGGAGTAGATAGAACACAGGAACAAGTGGCAAGCTGTCTTTTCTGCAGCGAAATCGGTAGCACCGAGTTGTGTGCTTTGGTGGCACCGAAAGAATTCGGTTGGGCCAAAGAAAACAAACCGGTGTGACCGAGTTCATCACAGTGAAAACACTTGTCACCTCAGCTCACTAGCCAATTAAGATCTCACAAGGATTTGCAAGGAATTAGCTGAA
Organism: Triticum aestivum; assembly: GCF_018294505.1. NCBI lineage: Eukaryota > Viridiplantae > Streptophyta > Magnoliopsida > Poales > Poaceae > Triticum > Triticum aestivum. Next base: position 140,999,081 of record NC_057802.1, read on the forward strand.
AGATTTGCAATGAATTTGATGCAGAGAATGCAGAACACAAGTAAACATAAAATAAATCTAGATGATTTTTTTAAAAGGGGAAATAAATATGCAAGAAACAAATGCAAGAACTCAGAGAAACACAGGAGAACTTCATCTATAATTGGTCGGCGACAAAGTCACCTATGTTAGAGTATATTGACGTAGGAGTCAAGTGAGGGCACTTGATCATAGGTCATACTCATCGTTTAAGCTCAAAATGGGGTTACCATTTTTTGTTTAAGCATCTTGATGTATTCACATCTTGTTGAGTTGCTTTGGCCCATGACTTAGAGTAAAGCTTCTCTAAGATGGAATAACATACCTTGGGTGGTGGTGTTGATCTTGATAATGTAGTTGAACTTGTGTGGGTTGCTCAAGGTTGATGTAGCTCACCAAGAGTTGGGAGCACCACTTGGAATTTGAGTTCATCTACCTACATGGGTTAGTCTTGCAAGGAAGAGCACTTGTGTGTCCAAAATGATAATCATAAATCTTAATGTAGAACTTGTCAAAGGATATGTTTGAAGGGTTTCGTGCTTCGTTGTCTTCAACCACCATTGTGTAGAGACTTGGTGATGTAGAAATTGCTCAAGATATGAGTGAGGTGCAATTTCATGGATTTAGATCCATCCAAGTACCTACAAGGGTTAGATAGCATGCAAGGGTGCAAGTATATCCCAGACATATAGATGGCATCATGAGGGAGATATCAAGGATTAGTCAAAGGCTCATGCCTTGCATGTATCCAAATGGAGTTCCTACTCCAAGTTTGAAGCATCAATGATGTTCAATTCTCCTCTCAAACGGCACAAGACTTTCTCATCAAGCGGTTTGGTGAATATATATCCGCCAATTGCTTATCGGTACGAACATGCTTAAGATCAATGTCCCCTTTGGCAACGTGATCTCGAATGAAATGATGATGAACTTCAATATGCTTAGTTCGAGAATGTTGTACGGGATTGTGAGCAATTTTGATAGCACTTTCATTGTCACAAAGCAATGGAATATGTTTCACAAATATCCCATAATCTTTAAGAGTTTGGGTCATCCAAAGTAATTGAGCACAACATGAACCAGCGGCAATGTATTCCGCTTCGGCGGTGGATAAGGATACCGAGTTTTGTTTCTTGGAGGACCAAGACACAAGAGATCTACCAAGAAATTGCCACGTACTCGAAGTGGACTTTCTATCAACCTTGTCTCCGGCATAGTCCGAATCGGAGTAACCAACAAGATCGAAAGAAGACCTCTTAGGATACCAAATGCCAAAATTTGGTGTGTGTATTAAGTATCTCACTATCCTTTTCACAGCCTTAAGATGACACTCTTTAGGGGCCGCTTGATATCGTGCACACATGCACACACTTAGCATAATATCAGGACGAGAGGCACATAGATATAACAATGAACCAATCATAGAGCGGTAAACTTTTTGGTCAACCGTTTCACCGTCCTTAGTCAAGTCAAGATGTCCACTAGTAGGCGTGGGTGTAGACATACCTTTGCATTCTTGCATATTGAACTTCTTGAATAAGTCCTTGGCGTACTTTGTTTGAGAAACAAAGGTACCTTCCTTAGTTTGCTTGATTTGCAAACCAAGAAAGAATTTGAGTTCACTCATCATAGACATCTCAAACTTCTCCGACATTAGCTTTCCAAACTTCTCACTAAAATGAGGGTTAGTCGAACCAAATATAATATCATCAACATAAATTTGGCACACAAATAGTTCTCCATTAACCCTTTTAGTAAAAAGAGTAGAATCAGTTTTTCCAATTTCAAAGCCTTTTTCAATAAGGAACTTGGTCAAGCATTTATACCATGCTCTAGGAGCTTGTTTAAGACCATAAAGGGCTTTGTGAAGTTTGTAAACATGATTAGGTTTCTTAGGATTGACAAAGCCGGGAGGTTGCTTAACATAAACTTCCTCCTCAATTTCACCATTTAGAAAAGCACTTTTAATGTCCATTTGGTACAAGGTGATATCATGGTGATTAGCATAAGCAAGTAAGATGCGAATGGACTCAAGTCTAGCAACGGGAGCATATATCTCACCATAGTCCATACCTTCGACTTGAGTGTAGCCTTGGGCGACTAGGCGTGCTTTGTTGCGGACGACTTGACCATCTTCATCTTGCTTGTTGCAAAACACCCATTTGGTACCAATGATGTTGTGGTTGTTGTCGGGCTTCTCGACCAATGTCCACACTTGGTTTCTCTCAAAGTTGTGTAGCTCTTCATGCATAGCGTTTATCCAATCCGGATCTTCCAATGCTTCTTCAACCTTCATATGTTCAATGCTAGAGATGAATGAATAATGTTCACAAAAATTAGCCAAACGAGTTTTAGAGCGAGTGATTCTCCCGGTTTGGATGTCATTGTAGATTTGCTCGACGCGATGGTCTTTGGCGATTCTTGCTCGAACTCGTGGGAGCTTTGGCTTGGCTCGGGGTGGAACATATACTTCATCTTGTTCTTCTTCTTGGTCTTCTTCATTGTTGACGTTGTCATTCTCTTGTCGTGGTGGAGAAGGAGGTTGTTGATGTTCATCTTGATGTACTTCCTCGTTTTCTTCGTCTTGGTGTGTCCCACTTGTGGATGCTTCCATATCAATTCCTGGTTCACCTTGTCGTGAGGTGGAAGCTTCCACTTGGACGGACGATGTAGTCTCCTTCACCTCCGTTGGACGAATCTTGCCAATAGACAAGTCATGGATTGCTTCCGAAGGGTCTTTGTCTCCTACATCAATTGGCAATTGCTCTACTTGCGAGCCGTTAGATTCTTCAAACTTCACATCTACCGTCTCTTCAACCTTTCGGGTGAAATTGTTGTAAACACGGTAGGTATGAGAGTTTGAGCCATAACCAAGTAGGAAACCTTCATGAGATTTAGGAGCAAATTTAGAACGACGATGCTTATCAATAATGTAGCACTTTGAGCCAAATACTCGAAAGTATCAAACTTGGGGTTTGTTACCGGTGAGGAGCTCGTATGCCGTCTTGCCGAGTAGCTTGTGAAGATACAAGTGATTTGTTGCATGACAAGCTGTCTCAACCGCTTCTGCCCAAAAGTGTTTTGGAGTCTTGTACTCATCAAGCATCGTTCTTGCCATCTCAATAAGAGTCCGGTTCTTTCTCTCAACAACTCCATTTTGTTGAGGTGTGTACGTAGCCGAGAACTCGTGTGAAATTCCTTCTTCGTCAAGAAAGGTATCCACATTTGCGTTCTTGAACTCCGTTCCGTTGTCGCTCCGAACCTTCTTGATCTTCACGTCAAATTGATTTTGGGCCTTCCTAGCGAAGTTTTTGAAGATCTTTTGGACCTGCGATTTATCATCAAGAAAGAACACCCACGTAAATCTTGAATAATCATCAACTATGACTAGACCAAATGAGTTACCACCGAGACTCTTGTAGGCATTGGGACCAAAGAGATCCATGTGAAGTAGCTCGAGTGGTCATCTCGTGGTCATGATGTTCTTCACGCGATGACTCCCTCCAACTTGTTTTCCTGCTTGACAAGCACTACAAAGTCTATCCTTGTCAAATATAACATCTTTTACTCCAAGGATATGATCACCTTTAATAAGCTTATCAAGATTTCGCATGCCCACGTGACCTAGCCTTCTATGCCATAACCAGCCTTTAGAAGATTTAGCAATTAAGCAAGTTCTAGGTTGAGCCTTTTTAGTGAAATCAATAATGTAAAGATCACCTCTACGTATACCGGTAAAGACCATTTTATGGTTGTCTCTTCGAAACACTTGGCAATCTACATCAGTAAATAGGACATTGAAACCGAAATCAGCAAGTCTAGATACTAAAAGTAAATTGTAGCCAAGAGATTCAACGAGCATGACAATTTGTATGGAGCTATCATGTGAGATTGCCACCTTACCTAGTCCAACCACCTTACCCTTTGAGTTATCACCAAAGGTGACATACTTTCGAGGGCCGTTGTTTTCAGCAAGCTCACGGAACATATCTTTGTCTCCGGTCATATGATCAGTACATCCCCTATCAAGGACCCATTCCTTTCCTACGGCCACGTAGCCGCGAAGATTTTCCGTAAGACCAAAGTGTCTCATTGCATCATCAAGATCATAGTCACTATCATCATCCTCTTCATAGTATCCGTGTTCAACATCATATTGTGATTGATCAACTCCTAGAGAGGGTAATTCATTAGATAAATGATCATTACTATGATTATCTTTATGAATTCTAATAGCTTCGGAAATAATATTGCTAATGATTCCAACATCTCCTTTGGCACGCATGAGATTGGTAAGCTCAAATAGACAATCACCAAACATAGGATCACTGGGAATCATCTTACTCAAGGCAATAGACTTATGGAGAATTTCGTCTAAATTTTTCAAGGAATAATTTGGAAATCATTCCTCAAGAAATCTCCATATAGTATAGGCACAATCAAGAGTAGGTAAACTAGCAATCAAATTTTTGGGCAATCCTCTCATGATAAGATTGATAGTTCTAAGATTGCGAATCATGTCAAGATCCTCTTCGGGTGTAGGATGCAAAGGATCAATATGAGGAGCACAAGGGCTAGTAATGTACTTGTTCAAATGATATTCATTGAAAATCTCAAGCATTTCATTTTTCCACTCATAGAAAAACTCTCCATCAAGAATAGGCACTCTATGTCTAAGACTCCCCAATGTAGACACATCCATCTTCCTCCAAAGGTGTTTAAACCAAGGCAATGGAGACCAAAGCTCTGATACCAATTGAAAGGATCGAGAAGAGGTGTCTAGGGGGGGTGAATAGACTCTAATCAAGAAAAGTAGCAGTTTTTAATTTCCTTAGGTTGATGTGGAGTTTGGGCACAAGTTTAAGCATTCACAATACATATCAAGCAAGGATGACAAGAGTATATGAGCAGCGGAAAGTAAAGCATGCAAGTTGCAAGAATGTAAAGGGATGAGATTGGAGTGTGCAAACGCAATTTGGGGACATGAAGATTTTTATCCGTGGTTCCGATAGGTGGTGCTATCGTACATCCACGTTGATGGAGACTTCAACCCACGAAGGGTAACGGTTGCGCGAGTCCACGGAGGGCTCCACCCACGAAGGGTCCACGAAGAAGCAACCTTGTCTATGCCACCATGGCCGTCGCCCACGAAGGACTTGCCTCACTAGGGTAGATCTTCACGAAGTAGGCGATCTCCTTGCCCTTACAAACTCCTTGGTTCAACTCCACAATCTTGACGGAGGCTCCCAAGTGACACCTAGCCAATCTAGGAGACACCACTCTCCAAGAAGTAACAAATGGTGTGTTGATGATGAACTCCTTGCTCTTGTGCTTCAAATGATAGTCTCCCCAACACTCAACTCTCTCTCATAGGATTGGATTTGGTGGAAAGATGATTTGAGTGGAAAGCAACTTGGGGAATGCTAGAGATCAAGATTTATGTGGTTGGAATGGGATATCTTGACCTCAACACAAGTGTAGGTGGTTCTCTCTCAGAAAATATGTGTTGGAAGTGTAGGCATGTTCTGATGGCTCTCTCCATGAATGAAGAGTGGGTGGAGGGGTATATATAGCCTCCACACAAAATCTAACTATTACACACAAATCACCAAACTCAGTGGGACCGATTCAAAGAACTCAGTCAGACCGATTTGGCTCATAATGTGACAGTAGGAGTTTCGGTGGGACCGAATGGATCAACTCGGTGGGACCGATGTGCTAGGGTTAGGGTAAATCCTCATCTTGGTTTGATAGATTACTCAAACTCGGTGGGACCGATTTGGGTAATAAGCGAAACAGAGAGTTAGCCAAGCAAACTCGATGGGACCGATTGCATATTACGGTGGGACCGAAATTATTGCAATGGGCAACAGAGAGTTTGCAAGCCCATCTCGGTGAGACCGAGATCCCATCGGTGAGACCGAATTGATTAGGGTTTCTGGCAGTGGCTATGTCAATGGAACTCGGTGGCGCCGGATAGAAAGATTCGGTGGGGCCGAGTTTGACTTTTGGTTTGGGGCATATGTGGATATGAGAAAGTGGTTGAGGGCTTGGAGCATATCACTAAGCACTTTGAGCAAGCAAGCCATTAAGCAACACCTCATCCCTTCTTAATAGTATTGGCTTTTCCTATGGACTCAATGTGATCTTGGACCACTAAAATGAAAATGTAGAGTCTTGTGCTTTGAGCTTGAGCCAATCCTTTGTCCTCAGCATCTTGAAAGGGTTCCACATCCTCTAGTCCATGCCACTCCATTGTTGAACTAACCTAAAACATACTAGGTAGAAGCATTAGACCAACAAGAGATATGTTGACATTAATTACCAAAATCACCCAGGGAGCACTTGTGCTTTCACTCTCTCTCTCTCTCTCTCTCTCTCTATCGCTCTAACACCCCTCTCCCACACACACTCGATGTCTCTTCCAAAGAGTCTACTCCCCCCGCCCACACCCATGCTATCCCACTACTACACATGTCACACCATTCCCCCTTCCCTTATACTAGGTTTACATCATTAGTGGTCTCTCTATTCCACATACACACACTCCCTCTCACACACAAACGCGCGCACAAACACACACAGACACGCACAAACACCCATTAATCTGGATCATCATCTCTCCCCATGTCCGCATGTGTATCTCACACACTCACTTTCTAATTATGTATATGTGTCTCCACGTTACACAACACAAAGCCCCATGTACAGGTCTCTCTCTATCCTCCACACACATAGACACAAAGAATCTGTTATCATTGCATCAGTCTCTAGACATATCACACACGCACACTGTCTCTCTCTCGCAAACACGCTCAATAAGGGTTTCCCCGTGAATAACTTACCGTCTATTTATCAATAGTCGTGGCAGTACGGCGAACACGAGACATGAAAAATAATAAATCTACACGTGCTTAGACCACCTAGTATGACTACTAGGACTAGAGCAAGCCAAAAAGCGCGCCGCCGTCACCCCCTCCTTATCGGCGACGGGAAAACCTTTGTTTTACACAGTCGAGAAGTCATTGTGCTAAGGCCCCACATGCTGAGGCGTTGAATAGAATGTAGATGCTAGTTTACGGAAACAAGTATCGATAATACATTTGTATCTCCATACTTATATTTCTTCTCTTATAAAAAACCGAGTTGGTTATGATGGTACGCGTGCCATCTTGCAATATAGACCGTCCGATCTATATCTGACAGATGGAAATTAAACTATAAGATACCCGCACCCCTCTCCACATTTGCAGACAAGGCCTTCCCTCGTTCATCCTTATCTCCAACAACCTCATTATTGAGCAATTAAGAAAGGAAGCCTCTGGAACAAACTGGCCTGGTGGCCGCCGCCGGCGTCGTCAATCCCCATGCCTCCGCTCAGTCCGACCACCAATCACCACCACACCCCACTCCTCTTCACCTTATCTCCTATTTCTCGAGATATCATTAGTTTTTACACATGGGATTACTCCCGCATGGGTCAATCACAACAAGTGTTTTATAAAAAAATGCATCTTGATGTTCCGTGCAATGCACGGATCTTGCTAGTACTCCTACAGAAGACTAAGTTGGTGATGATGGTGTGTCTGCCATCTGTCGTTTGTGACCATTAGATCTACATCTAACGACTGTGAGGTAAGTTGTTGCCTTTTCTCACCAACATCCCACTTGTCTACCAATTTGCAGAAAAACCCATAATGAGTATCTTAAAACCAACCACATCCGTCCCTGACCTCACCAAAACAGCCCAAGGAATATATTCTAATTGAAACATAATATATCTCTAGTGATATATGTATATCAAAATTAGAGTGTTTTGTATCAAGTTTGTGAATAAGTATTATTCCAATTATGATTCGTTGCAACGCACAAGAACATTGCCAGTATTTCCAACCATGCAATTTTTTACTAGTATTCCATAGTTTCGAGTTTTCCATCAAGACATTAGTCACTCATGGTTGATATTTACTTTCAATCATGTACACATATGCACTATGTAACTAGCCTTGCTTATTGGCTTCCAAAGCTTAACTTTCACTCCTACTTACAATATGTAGAGTAATTAACAAAAAACTATCACTTTCAACCAGCCCTAGGAAGAATCTATTGTACAAAAAATAGCAAAAACATACCCAAAATTTCTTAATCCACGCCAAAAACTACTACCTAGTACTCCCTCCGTCCCACAATGTAAGACGTTTTTGCAAACTAGTTTAGCTTGCAAAAACATCTTATACTATGGGACAGAGGGAGTACCGATTAGGTTAGTTTAAACCCATTTATGACAGGGTTGGCCCACACGTCCGTGCTGACGAGGCAACTTAAACCAACACATTTTGTTTGACTGTTGACACGAGGGACCCACATATGACCTTCTATCCTATTATTCCCCCTCAAATCATTATTTTTCCTGAACATTACTTCAAACCATACTAATGTGTGTTCGTCGGTGGCGCCGTTGATGAGCGAGTTGGCTGCCGCTCCGCCGGACGGGCCGGACGCCGCGCTGGCCTCTGCAAGGGTTGACAGGCTGGCCCGAGCGCTCACGAGCAAGCAAGCCGCCGCGCTGGCCTTCGCTCGAGCCAGATGGCTGGCCTTAGCGCGGCGTGCGCGAGCAAGCCGCCGCACCGCCGTGCCAATCTAGCTAGCAAACCTTGCAGACAAGCAGCTGGACGGAGCTATCTTGGCTAGCTAGCGGCCGCGAGCGCCGGACGGAGCTGGCATCCGGGCTGCCGCAAGATGGGCTCCGCACCGCCGCGGTTTTGACCTCGCCTTTTGCCGGCGGCGGTAGCTGCGTCCTATGGCTGAGGATGACTAGGTGGACGGGCCAGTGGTAGGAGGTCACTCGGGGATTTTTGTGCAGACTGACATGTAGGTCCCACAAGTCATAACGCCCGGTCGAATAGAAGGCGTTGACTTAATGGGCGACATGGGCCCTGTTTGGATACTCTAAGTCAGAGGTTAGAGTTAGATTCTAACCCTGAACTAACTCTAACCAAAGTGGTGTTTGGATGGCAGGGTTAGATTGGCAACAAATGTATCCAAACAGGGCCATGGGTTGAAACGTGCCTATAATGGCACTTTGTAGAGTAGTCGTTTCTTGGTAGGGCTGGTTGGTAAGAGCATGTACAATGGTTGATAAGGTAGTCTTATCTTAAGTCTGCCACGTATGCAAGTGGTAGTAGTTTCTTGGCATTATTAGTGGTTTCTTGCATTATTAGGGGTTTCTTGTAAGGAACAATGTACTACTAGCGACAAAAGGCGATTCTAGGTTGCGTTGTACTCCAACGAGTACTACTAGTGGTCGCGGGAGTGTATACCTCGTCTTGTGGGTTCGATCCAGGCCGAACGCACGGCGGCCTTTTTTTAAATAGTAACTTCGCTGCGAGCCAATATTTTACACGGGTAGTTTGAGTTTTGAAGTCAAACGGACGTGCGGCACCACAATCTGGGTGCACTGGATAGCCTAGCCACGTGAACGGGTTTTCCTTCCCAGCATCTCGTGGCTCGCGTGCTCGCCCTAGCCGCACCTCGCTTGCAGCTTCCTCATCAGCTAGTAGCATATTTAAACTAGCGCCTCCCAATTAAGCCCGAGGAGCCGGAAAAGCCTGGCGGGGCATTGGGAACTGTGCAATATGGCTCTGTACGTAAAGTGCTCTACTACTACTCTGTAGCTTGTGGCGTTGCACGCATGGACTTCACTCCATTATCGGCTCTACTATAAAAGAAATTCCTCTTGACGTGTTTTTTTTGAAACGGAGGCAAAAGCTTTGCTTCATCTCATTCATAAAGAAGGAACTACTAACAAAGTTCGACGAGATCCATTACACCTCCACAAATGGAAGCGAAAAGCCTAGTCTCGCTGTATCAAATAACTCAAATGTTCTGCCCCCGCAGTAACCGTCGCTGATAAACAGGCTGCTAGTGTGTGCGTGAGAGGAGCGGCTGAGTAGGCCAGCTACGTGAGAGGAGCGGCTGAATAGAGCACCGAGAGTACCCACTAGGCCACTACGCAGGTGTACTTTCCCTGCATTGATAGTACAGCGATGGTTCTAGAGAACAGTAGTACCCTCCACTTCCAACTGTAGCTCCTTGGCCCTGAGATTCAAGAGTTCAAAACTGGTGCACTATACTAGAAGTACAGTACATCGCACTACTAGTTGAGAAAGTAGTACTAGTACTGCTACAGTACGAGTACGTACTCCTCCGTCACATAATGTAAGACGTTTTTTGACACTAGTTGGCGTGTACAAAAAATAGCAAAAACATACCCAAAATTTCTTAATCCACGCCAAAAACTACTAGCTAGTGCCAAAAATTTCTTACTAGTGCTATTATTTACAGTATAATGCAATCCCATAACGTCCCATAATGCTAGTACTAGTAGTAAATAATAGCCTCACCCCTTCGCTAAGGAACGATCTACAGTTGGAAGGGACGAGGCCCTGTGGTTACTACGCTCTTATCTCCTCCTCGCCAGTTCCCCTCCCCCTGAAGAGAAGGCAGTTCGTCGCTGCTCCCATGGATTCGCCAGGCGGTTCTCCTCCTCGTCGGGGCTGGGAGACCTTGGACGATGATCCTCTGGGAGAAATTGCACGCCCCTCCGAAGTCCTCACCGCCGCAAGACTCGGTGCTTCCTGCACCAACTTTTTCAAGACGGTGCTTAAACAGGCTTGGGAAAAGGCCATGCTTGTTGGTCTTCCATGCGTCCTCGAGGAGAAGGTTCTTCTATGGGACAATCCTTCGAATAGTCCAACGCTCCCTAGCCATGGTTGCATGTTGACTCTGCTAGAGTTGCCGACTTTGAGAGGTAGTCGGATTTTGTCCGATGAGCAGGTCAGTAATGGAGTTTGATCATGTAGTACTTAGTTATTCCATTTCCATCCCGTAATTTCTCCGCTGCCCACCATCTTATATATAGGTCTGGGTCGGTGCCAACAAAGATTGGCTTGCATACCTCTGGCCAGATACCACCATCATTTTGCACAACATCCACAGTAGTGCGGCCGTTCCGGTAGACCCCTTCTCCACCATTGGGATCGGCCTTCCGGACTGGCTGGGCTTGAATACGTATGATGATGCCTACATGAGATTGAAGAAGATAGCAATTGCGGACCCGCCGACAAAGCGACGCGGCTACGACGATTACTATCTCATCGCGGTGTTCGACATAAGGATTGCCATCAATGCAAGAGGCAGTAACGGCATAGGCTGGCGCATGTTGGTGGCGGCAGATTTGTACCCCTACACGTTCGAAGACGCCGTGCGCCATCTAGCCCGCATCTTCGCGGTGACAAGCCAGGGGATTTGTTTCATCTGGTTGCCATCCTATGGTACGGGAGATTACAAACAGAATGCACAAACCATCATTTGCATCCCTAACGGTACTCCATTATTTTGCAGGGACCAGTCATCCCCCGATCAAAATAAGATCACCGATCCTGGATGTGCATTTGCATCCGCGATTCGGTCTAACCTGGAACCTTGTAGCTGACTTTGGCATATTGGGATCAACTATCTTAGCAGTCGTTACCCATGGTACCACTGATGTGCAACAAGGTCACACAATCTACCACGATCGGACCGTCAATATCTACCCAGGTATTCCATTTTTAACCCTCTCGCCTTCTCTTTCATTCTTGTACTAGTACTCTACTTACTAGTACTAGTAGGAGTACTTTTTACCTTGGAGGACGCGTATAGCTAGCTAGGCCCTTGAAGACATGAACCCACTAGCTGCCACCATTTTTGTTTTTCCATGTCTTACTATCTCATCCATGTAGCCAAGAGTGGATATATATAATAAGCCGGTTATTTTAATTCCTCTATACCAGAGTAGTACTATTTGCTGCACAGTATTACTGACCGCCATATTTGAGCACAACATTATTATGCATGGACCTTGACTATGTACGTCACCATGTGTCCAGATCTGAGATGCCGCGTGTACCAAATGAACGGCGCCGAGTTCGACCCCCGTGATGCTACGTGGATGCCGAGGAACACTCTTGGAGAGTACTCGCTTTTCATTGGGGACAGCTACCCCATTGTGAAGCGGATGCCACCTTCCGTGCACGACACGGAAGGCCTGTCGTTCATGAAGCATGGTTGTGTCTTCAGTGCGCACCACCGGATGAACGACATGCTGGGACACGCTATCCCTGATTTATGCCGCTTCAGCTTGGATGAGTCTCCATCGTGTGGAACCGGACTAGAAAGCTACGACAATGATTCTCGTTGCCCACCGCTATGGATCGTGCCATCCATGAAGAACACCTGGGACTGGAACCTGGAGGAGGACATGTAGCCCATCTATAATGTGTAAGTGGAGTATGGTAAATTATGAACGGTAGAGCTGTGAATATATGTAGACTAGTCATGCACTAATTTATCACGTGAATTGGAGATGAACTTGTGTGGCATACTGGGCATTTGTCCTTTAGAATTTATTACTAGTAAATTTGTTATGTGTACGTGCAACTTGTGTGGTTGTTGCACGGGCTCCAACACGCTCTTTGAGAAAAAAAGGTGGCACAGCTTTGGATATACGTGACGTGGCGGCATCATACAGTAGCATCGTTCGCTATAGTTGTAGTACACTCCTACTAGGACAACAACTCCTATAAAACCTTGCGCTTGGCTCTTTGCCTCTTCGGGAGGTTCAACAATTCGTACTCGTGTGAACCTTGCACTTGGCTCTTTGCCTCTTCGGAAGGTCCAACTATGATGATACTACAGTACAATATGCTTCGGGCAAGCTGACACCGATTGAACTGCTGCACGTCCACCGCGAGGGCGAGGGCGAGGGAGAGGGAGAGGGAGAGGGCGCTGTAGTCAAAACCCTCTCCTCGTCCTGCGAACCACCGCACGTGTGGGCGAGGGAGAGGCGTAGTAAGCAAGCTTCTCCTCGTTCGGCGAGTTGATGGGACACATCAAAGCAGTACTAGTACTAGTCCATACTGCGTCCTTTTCGGTTAATATGGCTTAATTTGAAACGAGAAAAATACACTGGCGGTCAACGTATGTAACAATACGCTCTTTATGGTCACTATATATAGTTTTGCGGTGATTATACGATCACTAGCTCATCGTAGAGCACCGTATTGCACCCTACTGATCGGCCACATAGTCGACATGGCACTTTGTTGACTGGTTAAATTGTCACCTGGTTTCTGGGTCCCACCTGTCAGTTGGCAGAGCAAAGAAATTAGCTAAAAAACAAAGAGTGTAGTACATCTACACTTCCAATGCATTTACCCTTTAATCTAAATCCATATTGATTGACTAATCCACCAACTTATGCTCTAGGTATAGGCTACATGTCTATCCTTAATTACAGCATGCAACGACCTTCATTTAATCTTCTTCTCTCAATGGTCGCATGCACACATAAGTCTGCTACTTTTGGGCGTTAATTATGCCCTGGTCAATGTGTAAATCTCTAAATGTACAGTCTTTCATGGAAGTAGGGAGTAGGTTGAGCACTTGAGCGTGAGCGTGTATGTTGCGTCGTGTGCTGTGTGCCGCATGGGTGCGTGAGTGTTGCGTGCGTCCATGTGTACGTGTGAGTGTTGCATGTTGCATGCATGCATGGGGCTTACTCCCTCCCATTGACATGTTCATATTTCAAGCTTCCTCTGTTCCCTCCATATGGTGGTACTACCTCTGTTCCCAAATACGGAGTAAAATCCTCCCTCTATTCCCAAATACGGAGTATTTGTCTTTCTAGAGATGTCAACAAGTGACTATGTACGGAGCAAAATGAGTGAAGTGAGCGTAGAGGCATAGGGATACTGTAGAAAGGAAGTCTTCGCGATCCATTATTTCCCATCTCGGTCAGAGAGAACTATTCAACTAGTCTTCGCAGTGAAGTGACAATACACGCTGCAACAGATGGGACACTTAATTAATAAGCTGAACCAGCGTGTTGGTGTTACTAAATCAGCCTTACCCAGTACTGCCATCATGTGTGCCAGTAGAGCACGCTTCTGTCCTCCATTAACTGACATATGGGCCCTCTCGTGGTAGACCCACATGTCATCGGTGTAACTATTTACACTCCGAAGGACGGTATATCCTGGTAGTAGTACTAGTAGAATTGAGATTTAATGCACTTTCTTCCCCGTCTTCCACTCTTCTTCCTCCTCTCTTCCCCATCGTCGGGCGCACACCATTTCCCCCGCTCACTGCTCGCCCGCCCGCGCTATCTTCCTTGGTAGCTCGCACGTACCATATCCCCCCGCTCACTGCTTGGCCACGCGAGGAGAAGCTTCTTCGCTCGCCCGCCCGAATCCACTTCCCCGCTGGCTCGCAGGCACCGAAAACCCCAATGGCAGAACCGACTGACACGCAGAGCCGCGATTGGAATTCCCTCCCCGATGTTCTCTTGGAGCAGATCTATAATCGTATGGACCTACTCAGCACCGTCCGTCTAGCCGCATGCTCGATGTCTTTGTACCGTCTACTCGTCTGCAACCGACCGACTCTTTTCAAGACACCCTGCTTGCTGATGCCCGATCCTCGCAGGTGGCCCAGACACCGACTTGACGATCCTACGGAGGTTGCCGTGGTGCCCCTCGACATGCTACCACTACCCGTCCACCTGTCCTTCATGCGCGGTCACTACTGGGCGAGCATGAAGGCCAACTGGATTGTCCTCATCCACCAATCTGGTAGTCTGTGGCGTCTCGTGGATATCTACACCCAGCAAGAGATCACCCTTCCATCATTGGATACCGCTGCCATCGAGCCTCGTGGCACGCCGGACACTCCTGCCTACTACGCACGAGACGCGTCAAGCTTTTGGCTCGACCTCTGTTTGCTGAAAGTTGTAATCTGCGAAGTGCCCACACCATCAGAATACTACATGGATTACAAGCTCATTGCCTTGTTCAACATGGGATTAGTCTATCTAGAATCCGTTCGCCATACATGGTTATGGCTCATCGTCAATCCTGTTGAGGCAGCATTTCTGTCTAATGCTATAGTGCATGATGGCATTGTTTACGCGGTCGACGCACAGATTGGCTGCCTATACTGGTGAAATCTATCGTCGTGTAATTGTTCTATCTCATCTGATCTTTACCTTATGAATACGACTGCCTGTTCATTGTTACAAATTTAGAATAGATAGTATGTCTATAACCACATCATTGCTCTATGTTCCTCTCATTTCCTAGATTTTTATGACCACACATGTTATTGTTAGAGTTGATATGAGAACAATTGGTATCTAATGATTGTTAGAATAGATATTATGAGCATAACATCATGATTGCTATATGTTACTCTCATTTCCAAGATTGTTATAACAACGCATGTTATTGCTTAGAGTTGATATGAGAACAGTAGTAGTAAGTGCTATGGTAGAATATGAGTAGGCTCTGTCATAGTTGTTTTCCTCTCATTGTTACATGATGTTTGAACCATGACATATTGCTAGAATATGAAAGCCATTGGCTTATTTTTTTAACTTGGGGTATGATTATGACCACGGCATTGCAATTATCTATCTATGATATGTGTCACTGTTATAATAATCTTAATTCCGCACATACTCCGAACATGATTGTTTATTTTTGTCCTTTTGGTCTCCAATTTGAATTGTTGCAGCAGACGCAAATGCGTTGGCCTTCATGATTCCAGGACCTGGAATCATACCAGCCGATGGGTGGTGGTTTATCGCTCGTTCAGCTGACGGCGGTCATTTGATGCTCATTTGCACGTACCAAATTAACCAAACCATTACATCAAACCACATGCAGTACAATGCCTGGGGCGTTTATGACATTGATGGCTATGGCTGCTCCGTGTTCGAGAAAGATCCCAGCTCCGTTGGGCCAGGCGTATTCAACTGGAGGCGGGTTTACAGCCTCGGCAACCACTCCATGTTCCTCGGGCTCAATTATCTGATCATCCAACCAATCATTGATCATATCACCGGCGATGATTACCGTGCTATGCAACTTCCATTCGCCAGGGGGGACTGTGTTTACACATCATACCATGGGTTTCATGAATCACCATATCCAGAGATTCGTCGACACATCTCGTTGCCAGATAATCTTTAGTGTGTGAAAGGCATCAAGCTTCCATGCGATGGATGACTTTTGCAAACCCGACATGCCGCGATGTAGTTCATGCCAACAACAAATATGCACAACCTTATTCGTACTGATATCTAGACTGAGCCATGTATTCTGCTGCTGTAGCACGACCCTCTTTTGTTGGATATTATGTACTGTTGTTAGTTTGAAGCACTCCTCTGGTTTGAAGGATAGATACCTTTCTGGGATCAAGTGCATCCTAACTCACCTGCGCAGGATGTACTGATAATGATGACGGAGATGCTGTGCAGTATATATACTGCACAACATCTCCATCATCATTATCAGAATAGACCGGCTGTATATATATAAATATTTTTATATATACAGCCGGTCTATTATGAGAATATTATCAGAATAACTATTCTGATAACACTTCCGCACTGCACGCTCAACACAGGTGCACAACACTTTCTATAGCAAGAGCACTGCAATACACACTAGTGAACTTCGTGTCGTAAAAAACTGTACGCGGTGTTTTTTCGGTACTGTTTTGCCCTAGTTTTTTAACCGTTTATCGGAACGAGGCGTATGATATACTGTTGGAAAGCTATGTACTAGGAGCAACTTCGCCATGTTGAACACTTTTCGAGATTTCTCACGGTTTAAGATCAGTTTTAAAAATGGTGCGGCCCCTGACGAGTGGCAGCGAGCGTTTTTTCGCTTTTTTTGTAAACCGCTCATCGGAATGAAGCAAACGATACACCGTCGGATAGATATCATCGAGGCGCATATTTTACATATCTATTATTTTCTCTAATTCGTTACGGTTTAAGAGCAGATTCAAATTTACTAAATCAAGGAAATCTGTTTTTCAAAATTTTCTAAATTTTCGGTACTCTTTTCGCTCCAGTTTTCTAACCGTTTGTCGAAACGAGCCATATGATACATCGTTGGAAAGCTACGTACGAGGCGTAACTTTCATATGTTGAAATGTTTTTGAGATTCCTTACGGTTTTCAGTTAATTTTGAAAATCGTGCGGCGGATGACGAGTGGCAGTGGCCGTTTTTCGCGAAATTTTTACGAACCGTTTGTCAAAATGATTGAAATGATATGCCGTTGGGAAGATATCGACGAGACGCAACTTTTGCATGTAGAACAGTCTCTCTAATTCCTTACGGTTTAAGAGCAGTTTTAAATTTACCGAAAAGCGGACACTTTGTTTTTCGCGAGACCAAAATCATCATGTGTACTTCATCGGACAGAAGATCGCACTACTTCAAACGGAAAACCGCACTACAGCAGGCAATCAAGTGAACTTCATGATTTCTTTTTGTCGGACATAAATTTGCTCGCAAAAGTTTTTGTTGTCTTTTTTTCAAACTTTTTTGAACGAGAGTGGACCGCAACACTTCCGAAAATGAACCGCAACACTATCAAAAGTGAACCTCATGAGTTTTTGTTGTATTTTTTTTCATACTTATTAAATTTTTATGCGCGTTGACCAAGCGAGTGGACCTTTCATCGGACAGAAGAACGCACTTCTTCAAACGGAAAACCGCACTGCAGCGGGCAGTCAAGTGAATTTCATGATTTCCTTTGTCGATGCAAATTTTGCAAGAACCACAATCTTTTTTTGTCGTCTCTGTAACATGTTTTTTGCACTTCAAATCGGGAGTAAGTGAGCCGCGACACTACCTAAAGTGAACCGCATGAGTGAACTTCTAAAAAAGGATTTTCTTTTTCTTTTTTTGAATTGTGTGGATGAGCCAAGAGTACTGCATTAGTTTTTTCTTTCCATGACTCTTTTTTACTAATGCATTCAGACCGCATTCTCGAGGCTAGTGTACTGCATTGTTTTGTTTTTTATTTTATAACATTTGTTTCTGTTTTGAGGCTAGTGTACTGCATTGTTTTATTTTTTATTTTATAACATTTGTTTTTGTTTTAACGAGTTTTGCACTGCGTGACGCGGTCAAGAGAACTACAACATTTTTTATATTGTTTGGCAGCTCTTTTTTTTGTAGTTTTGGCTCAAGGACGAGGTGAAGTGCTCTTACAAAAGAAGGGCTACATGTTGTTTTTCTTTCCTTTTCTTTTTACACAGCGAACCACAAGCCTTCATACAAATGAACCACATTAGATTTTTTTCTATAATATACAAACTAAGTCTTGCATTTTTGTATGAACACCCGAAAAAAGGATATAGCGTGCTGCCTGGAGAGGAGCAGTGAACTGCAAAAGGCAAACTATCTGTTTAAATTTCTTATACTACCAGCAGCAAAAAATTGTAGTTTTTACAGAACATCACCGAATTGCATGCAAGAATACACCCGTTGACAAACTGCACTACGGCACACAATAAATTTGAAAGCTAAAAAGAGAACCAAACTGCATAATGAAGAACAAAGGAGAAGATGAGCTCCAGTGACCTTCACGGATGCAGTGGACTGCATGGGCGTAGATGAGCTTGGATCCACCACCGGCGTGGGAGCAGACCGCAGGGTGCGGGGTGGTGGTTTGCTGCGTGAACGTACGACGTGGGATGCAGTCCACTCCCATCCACGTTGCTCCTCGTCGTTGTCGTGGTGCACGGGAGGGTCGCGGAACTGCATGCCGTCGTACGCCATACTACACGCCGTCGCTGGCTGAACTGCACGCGAGCCGCCGGGGATGGCCATGTACTGAACCTCGCCGAAGGGAGTTTGCGGGGAGAGGAGGAAGAAGCAAAGGAGAGAGGGGAGGGCGGCTCGCCACCGGTGCTGTTGAGGTCGTCCCGCGCGGCTGCGGCTGCACAGATGTGGTCGCCGGACTGCACGGAAGGCCGCCGGGGGACGTGACGAGCCTGCTACTCGGGGGGAGCAGGAGACGGAGGGCAGGGGCAGTGCCAGGGCCGGAGCAGGGGCAGCTCGGGGGAGCAGGTGGGGCGGCGGCGCGGGTAGAGCAGGTGGGGCGGCGGCGTGGGGGGAGCAGGTGGGGCGACGACGCGGGGGGCCGTCGCGGCTTGGCTCCGGTAGCAGATCGTCGCGGGGGCCCGATGTGGCCTGGATCCGGCGCCTAGCAGACCGGATCCCATCTAGCGGCAGGTCGGGGAGGGTTGCTTGGAGGCACCGCCGCCTGCGCACTGTGCCATGGGTGGCGGAGGGTAGGTGCACCGTTCGGGGGCGTCGTGGCGCCAGCCGTCTAGTGCCGCGGCACTGGTGCGGCCAGTGGCTGGGGAGTTGGCTGGAGGAGAGGTGGGGAGGGGGCGGAGCCAGGGGAAGATGGCTGGAGGGGACGGCGTCGGGGGATGAGGCTGGAGGGTGGCGGCGCCGGGGGATGAGGCTGGAGGGGGCGGCGCCGGGGGAGGAGAGGAAGGTGGTTGGTGGTGGGGAATTGGGGGAGGCGTCGGTGGTGGAGGAAGAGAGACAGAGAGGTGGTCGAGTGGTGGGCGTGGGGGGCGTTGTTTTTCTTTTTTTTCTGCTTGTGTCGTTCGGGTCGGGTGGCTGCTGAGTAGGGTGTTATCAGGATAAGCTTTAGGTGTTATTAGAATAAGGTCTTAAGGGTGTTATTAGAATAGACCCACCCTATATATATATCAATTAGGCTTCAAGTGCGTACTTGTTAGTTAAACCTATGGTTAAAATGTGACACTAAATACGACTAGTAAGTGTAGTACAGTAGCAGTACTAGTATACGTCGGTCAAATTATTCATCATGTCCACACATTGAATTGACGTGACAACACGCTGCGCGTGAGGTGACACAAGAATCCCAGCGGCGTGTTCGGGTATTCTGGACTTTAGATTTGGAGTATCACTTATCTGTCGAAATCTTTCATCATTCACTTAGAACAGTCGATTGATCATACATTGAGTACCATATAACTGGAATTAACCGATGCAAGTCGAAGAAGGATTGGCCGGTGCTGCCGGCTGGCGTCAAGTTCGATCCCACGGATCAGGAGCTGATCGAGCACCTTGAGACCAAAGTGAGTGCTGACAGCGCGAGATCTCACCCTCTCATCGATTTGTTCATACCAACCATCGACAGCGAGCACGGCATATGATACACCCATCCTGAGAAACTTCCAGGTAAGACACCGATTGGCCGTCTACTTGCACATACATATTCCTTTGTTTATAGCTCTATTTTTCTTTTTAGATGTAGACCTGGTGAAGCAATTACAATTTGACAGTTAATAAAAAGTGAAACAAGTGACTGCAACATGCCAAAGATGTTATGAAAATGCCAACTACGTACACTAAAACCTGTATTTGACAATACTGCAGGTATCACACTGAGTGGCCTAAGCAAGCATTTCCTCCAGCGCAATTCCAGGGCGTTCAAAAGGAGCATGTGGACGCGTCGCAAGATACAGTCGGAGTGCGGTATGCACGCGATGTGGCACCACACCGGCAATACCTTGCCGTTGATGGTCAACGGCCGGCAGATGGGCAGCAAAAAGGTTCTGGTGCTGCACACCAACAAGAATTTCGACCAGCAGAGGACCAACTGGGTGATGCACCAGTACTACCTCGGGGACCTGGAGCAAGAGAAGGAGGGGGAGCTGGTCCTCTGAAAATTTTCTACCAGACGAACACTATGGCCATGAGTAAAAAGATTATAAGTTAGTTTGGTATTGGTACTTGTACTACCTTGTCGTCCGCAAGTTGGTATTGTTGTTAACGATCTTTTGGTATGAACTTGGCATTTGCTTCCAACCATCATGCCGAGGGTCAACGTGGATATAAAGCTGAATCATTTGTTTCGAAACGAATTTTCAGGCACCTGATTTTTATTTGATGGGTAGCGTAAGCACCTGCCGTTCGAATTCCCAGTTCTACAAATTTTTCAAAACAAGTGCATGCACTTATTATCACGATGAAAAAACAATATCCCTGCTGCATCCCAGTTATAAGTCTGTACTTGCAGAATTCTCTCGTTTATTGAGCACGTATATTGTTTTTTCAGGTGAAGCAAGTTGCAACTGGGCTGTAGACTGCCCAGGCTTGGTTTTGTTTTTAACAGGCCCAGCCCATGACGACAACAGGCACAAAGATCCAGCAGGTATCTACTGGCCTCTGGGCCGCCAGCGTTAGTTATATTTTGTCTTACAACATCCACATGCAGTTTTTTTACTGAATCAAACACACAGCCCAGTTCTATTTTCCTTTTGAAACGCATGTCCTACATCCGTTTTCTAATCTCTACCTATAGTTTTACTAGTTCATATACACGTATCATTATATTGAAAATACATAAAATTCCCTTTTCATATTCACATCCTTATTTTTGTTGTTGTTTTCCCTCCCAGCGCTGATTTTTTACCACTGGTTTTCCCTTAAACCAACTCAATGGTCCCAGGTCTTATTTGCTTACAAAAACAAAACGAGTTTTTGGCAAATCAATAAGTTCTTAAAAAATGTTTATCATTTTGGGATTACAAAAGTTCGGACTCCACCGAAATATGCAAAATAAGGTTGAACTTTTTGACCGTGGTCCTGGGCAGAAAATGGGTTGTAATAAATTACATAAGAATTAGCAAATGGGCTGCAAATTATTAAAAAATAGCAAATGGGCTCTATGTTGTCTTCCACAGATTTGGAGGCTGACTTGTGGGCCTACTAAGTTCATGCATACAAAAGGTTTCTCAAAAAAGAAACTTAGTCAACAATCGACTCTACCAGTGTCAGACCGTTAGATGTCAATCTAACGACAATTGTGCTTCTTCAGTCTCTGATCTTCCTGCCCTAGCCGCCCAAACCAGCGCCGTCGGAACCGCCTGCTCCCGCCTCCCATGGCCGGCTGTGCTGCCGGGCAGGCCTCACAGCCCCATCATATACTCGCATCCCTGGACTGTCTATCCCTCTACTCACCCACACCTCCTGTTATTTTCCGGCGACGGCAGCCAAACCAGTTAACCCTCGTACTCTCCACCGCATGGGCAGCCACTGTCGTGTCTTCCCCGGCTCCGTGTCGTTCCCATCGTAGGCCTCGCCGTCGTCCACCGCCCTGGTGCTCTCGGCGCGGCGTGGTCAACGAACGACATCCATCGGAAGTGGACTATACGTGGAGAGGCTGACAGCTGGGTCCACGGCCGCACACAAGGAAATGCCTCCTTATTACGCGCAAAATAATGATTCCTCCACCTGACATCTGGGACCCGCCGGAAGGGCCTCTGTATTTCGCGAAAAAATGTTCCCTCCGCTGACAGGACAGACCCACCAACTATATCTTCGCACGCAAGGAAGTGCCTCCTTATTGCGCACAAAAAAATGAATACCCCCTGCCAGCTGGGACCCACCACAGTGGGAGGCTGACTTGTGGGCCAACTAAGTTGACGGGGACGGAGGGCTTTGTCAACTTATAGTTAATATATGAACGATTCTAGCTCCAGTGACCGCACGATGTCCATCCAACGGCCGTAGTGCTTCTTCAACCTCTGGTCTTCTTGCACCAGCCGCCCAAACCAGCGCCGGTCGTGCCGCGTGCTCCTGCCTCCCATGGCCGGCTACGATGCCGCGGAGGCCTCACCGCCCCCTACTACTCCCACCGCTGGCCAGGCCATCCCTCTACTCACCCACACCCACTATTATTCTGCGGCGACGGCAGCCTCACACCGCAGCCGAACCAGTGAACCCTCGTACTCCTCTCCACATGGGCATCCACTGCCGCGTCTTCCCCGGCTCCACGTCGTCCCCTTCCTAGGCCTCGCCGTCGTCCACCGCCTTGGTGCTCTCGGCGCGGCGTGGCCAATGTGGTCAATGACCGACTTCCATCGGAATAGTACTGTATGTGGAGAGGCTGACAGCTGGGTCCACGGCAGCCGCAAGGAAGTGCCTCCTTATTACGCGCAAAATAATTATTCCTGCAACTGACAGCTGGGACCCACCGGACGGGTGCTACCTCTTAAGCACTGCATTGGTTTTCCCTTGAAGAGGAAAGGGTATGCAACAAAGTAGCGTAAGTATTTCCCTTAGTTTTTTAGAACCAAGGTATCAATCCAGTAGGAGACCACGCACAAGTCCCTCACACCTACACAAACAAATAAATCCTCGCAACCAACGCCATAAAGGGGTTGTCAATCCCTTCACGGTCACTTACGAGAGTGAGATCTGATAGATATGATAAGATAATATTTTTGGTATTTTTATGATAAAGATGCAAAGTAAAATAAAAGGTAATAAAAATAGCTAAGTGTTGGAAGATTAATATGATGGAAAATAGACCCGGGGGCCATACGTTTCACTAGAGGCTTCTCTCAAGAGCATAAGTATTACGGTGGGTGAACAAATTACTACTGAGCAATTCACAGAATTGAGCAATTGACAGAATTGACAGAATAGAGACTCCAGCCTGCATCTACTACTATTACTCCACACATCGACCGCTATCCAGCATGCATCTAGAGTATTAAGTTCATAAGAACAGAGTAACGCTTTAAGCAAGATGACATGATGTAGTGGGATAAACTCATGCAATATGATATAAACCCCATCTTGTTATCCTCGATGGCAACAATACAATACGTGCCTTGTTGCCCCTACTGTCACTAGGAAAGGACACCGCAAGATTGAACCCAAAGCTAAGCACTTCTCCCATTGCAAGAAACATCAATCTAGTAGGCCAAACCAAACTGATAATTCGAAGAGACTTGCAAAGATAACCAATCATGCATAAAAGAATTCAGAGAAGATTCAAATATTTTTCATAGATAAACTTGATCATAAACCCACAATTCGTCAGTCTGAACAAACACACCGCAAAAGAAGATTACATCGAATAGATCTCCACAAGAGAGGGGGAGAACATTGTCTTGAGATCCAAAAAGAGAGAAGAAGCCATCTAGCTAATAACTATGGACCCGAAGGTCTGAGGTAAACTACTCACACATCATCGGAGAGGCTATGGTGTTGATGTAGAAGCCCTCCGTGATCGATGCCCCTCTGGCGGAGCTCCGGAAAAGGCCCCAACATGGGATCTCATGGGAACAGAAGGTTGCGGCGGTGGAATTAGGTTTTTGGCTCCGTATCTGGTAGTTTGGGGGTACGTAGGTATATATAGGAGGAAGAAGTACGTCGGTGGAGCAACGTGGGGCCCACGAGGGTGGAGGGCGCGCCCCGTACCTCGTGCCCTCCTGGTTGATGTCTTGACGTAGGGTCCAAGTCCTCTGGATCATGTTCGTTCCGAAAATCACGTTCCCGAAGGTTTCATTCCATTTTGACTCCGTTTGATATTCTTTTTCTACGGAACTCTGAAATAGGCAAAAAAAACAGCAATTCTGGGCTGGGCCTCCGGTTAATAGGTTAGTCCCAAAAATAATGTAAAAGTGTATACTAAAGCCCATTAATGTCCAAAACAGAATATAATATAGCATGGAACAATAAAAAATTATAGATACGTTGGAGAGGTATCAAGCATCCCCAAGCTTAATTCCTACGCGTCCTCGAGTAGGTAAATGATAAAAACATAATTTTTGATGTGGAATGCTACTTGGCATAATTTCAATGTAATTCTCTTAATTGTGGTATGAATATTCAGATCCGAAAGATTCAAGACAAGAGTTTAATATTGACATAAAAATAATAATACTTTAAGCATACTAACTAAGCAATTATGTCTTCTCAAAATAACATGGCCAAAGAAAGTTATCCCTACAAAATCATATAGTCTGGCTATGCTCTATCTTCACCACACAAAATATTTAAATCATGCACAACCCCGATGACAAGCCAAGCAATTGTTCCATACTTTTAGTGTTCTCAAACTTTTTCAATCTTCACACAATACATGAGCGTGAGCCATGGACATAGCACTATATGTGGAATAGAATGGTGGTTGTGGAGAAGACAAAAAAGGGATAAGATAGTCTCACTTCAACTAGGCGTATCAACGGGCTATGGAGATGCCCATTAATAGATATCAATGTGAGTGAGTAGGGATTGCCATGCAACGGATACACTAGAGCTATAAGTATATGAAAGCTCAACAAAAGAAACTAAGTGGGTGTGCATCCAACTCGCTTGCTCATGAAGACCTAGGGCATTTTGAGGAAGCCCATCATTGGAATATACAAGCCAAGTTCTATAATAAAAAAATCCCACTAGTATATGAAAGTGATATCATAGGAGACTCTCTATCATGAAGATCACGGTGCTACTTTGAAGCACAAGTGTGGTAAAAGGATAGTAACATTGTCCCTTCTCTCTTTTTCTCTCATTTTTTTATTTTTATTTGGGCCTTTTCTTCTTCTTTTTATGGCCTCTTTTTTTTCGTCTGGAGTCTCATCCCGACTTGTGGGGGAATCATAGTCTCCATCATCCTTTCCTCACTTGGGACAATGCTCTAAAAAATGATGATCATCACACTTTTATTTACTTACAACTCAACAATTACAACTCAATACTTAGAAAAAAATATGACTCTATGTGAATGCCTCCGGCGGTGTACCGGGATGCAATGAATCAAGAGTGACATGTATGAAAGAATTATGAACGGTGGCTTTGGCATGGGTCGATGGTGACAGCCGATCGGAGTTTCGTGGAAACTACGCCTTCGAAGTGAAGGCAAAGGTCTTCTGGAATTTGCACGAGGGTGGCAAGCGACATGCATGAGGCAGCCGCGAGTGGCGTGGGTGGAGGCAGAGGGAGTGTGCGAACGAAGGAGAAGGCGTAGTTGCGGTGGCGGGTCGTAGTTTGGGCTAGGATGATCTCCGCGTCCCGCGAGGAGGCTACATGGAAGCGGAAGACAAGGGGGGAGCACATGGCGACGAAGAAATCCGTGGCATAGCCGCCAAGGGCAGCTTGGAGAAGAGCAGCGACGGTGATGGCGTCAAGGTGGCAGGTGGAGAACTCGAAGACAATGTAGAGGGGCGATGCCAGGTGCAGCTCCGGCGTAGTGACTGCAAGACGACAATAGTAACTGCAATCATCTTCGAACTCCAGGCCCATGGCGTTGCCACAACCCAGGAAGCAGTGGAGAGCCACCTGCCCAGCTTTGACGCAGGGGAGGTCAAAGAAAGGCGATGGGGGTGGCGCAACAGTGGGGAGCAGCGCATCCAGAGGGCTGGTGGTGAGCGTGCGGTGGGGGGTGGGCGTGTGGCCATGGGGAGAGCTTGCGGCGACCGAAGTTTGGTCGGGGGCGGGGTGGTTGGGTGCCAGAGGAGGGGAGGGAGGGGGGAGGAGAGACTAGCCATGTCCGCCCAATCGTTTCCTGATGATCCCTAAAGGAAAAGTTTATCAGCAGCCCTAAAAAAGCTATTGGGTCTCCTCTATTTTTTTGAATTATTGGTTGGTCTCCTCTCTTGGATCCCCAGGTGATCTCTTGACCCCGGGTTTACCGCAATACGGAGCGTGCGCGGCGTCCGTGACGTTAAACTGATTACGAGTCGGCGACAAGCAGAGCCCCGATCCGATCGAAGCCATCCGTCTATCTCATACAGATAGATAGGTCACGACTCAGGAGCACGTACGTAGCTAGGCCTCCCTTAGCTTTGCTGGCTTGATCCGATCCGCCGGCGGCTTAGCCTTGCTTGCTTGGTCCATCATGTCGCCGGTTGTTTGCCCCTGGCCATTAGGCAGACCACCCAGCCCAAGGAGGTATCGGCAGCCTCAGATCAAACAAGACCTCCTGCTGCACAGGATGGAACAAGGCGGCCAAAGCCAGACAGAAGATTATTCTTCCACCGCACATGCAAACTTGAGAGCCTTTTGCAGGATCTTCATAAGGGTACGTACTTAATACGATGAATTGCTACACAGCTTCCAAAACCATTTTATATTACTCCCTCCGTCCCAAAGTAAGTGACTTGAGTTTGTAGTAACTTTATACTAAAGTTAGTACAAACTCGAGTCACCTATTTTAGGACGGAGGGAGTATAATATACTTTCTTCATAAATAAATATAAAAGCATTTAGATTACGGTATTTTGAATGAAATTCCTCACAAATACGATGTCAACTACATGATCATGCGAAGCAATATGACAATGATGGAGCGTGTCATAATAAACTGAACGGTGGTAAGTTGCATGGCAATATATCTCGGAATGGCTATGGAAATGCCATGATATGTAGGTATGGTGGCTGTTTTGAGGAAGGTATATGGTGAGTGTATGATACCGGTGAAAAGTGCGCGGTATTAGAGAGGCTAGCAATGGTGGAAGGAAGAAAGTGCGTATAATCCATGGACTCAACATTAGTCATAAAGAACTCATATACTTATTGCAAAAATCTACAAGTTATCAAAGAAAAGTATTACGCGCATGATCCTAGGGGGATAGATTGGTAGGAAAAGACCATCGCTCGTTCCCGACCGCCACTCATAAGGACGACAATCAATAAATAAATCATGCTCCGACTTCATCACATAACGGTTCACCATACGTGCATGCTACGGGAATCACAAACTTTAACACAAGTATTTCTCAAATTCAAAACTACTCCACTAGCATGACTCTAATATCACCATCTTCATATCTCAAAACAATTATCTAGTATCAAACTTCTCATAATATTCAACACACTCATAAGAATTTTTTTACTAATCTTGAATGCCTATCATTGTTAAAGCAAACTACCATGCTGTTTTGTAGGATTCATAAAATAATCTAAGTGAATCATGAGAGAACAATAGTTTCTATAAAACAAAACCACCACCGTGCTCTAAAAGATATAAGTGAAGCACTAGAGCAAAAACTATATAACTCAAAAGATATAAGTGAAGCACATAGAGTATTCTAATAGTTTCTGAATCATGTGTGTCTCTCTCAAAAGGTGTGTACAGCAAAGATGATTGTGGTAAACTAAAAATCAAAGACTCAAATCATACAAGACGCTCCAAGCAAAACACATATCATGTGGTGAATAAAAATATAGCTCCAAGTAAAGTTACCGATGGAAGTAGACGAAAGAGGGGATGCCTTCCGGGGCATCCCCAAGCTTTGGCTTTTTGGTGTCCTTATATTATCTTGGGGTGCCATGGGCATCCCCAAGCTTAGGCTCTTGCCACTCCTTGTTCCATAATCCATCAAATCTTTCACCCAAAACTTGAAAACTTCACAACACAAAACTTAACAGAAAATCTTGTGAGCTCCGTTAGCGAAAGAAAACAAAACACCACTTCAAGGTACTGTAATGAACTCATTCTTTATTTATATTGGTGTTAAACCTACTTTATTCCAACTTCTCTATGGTTTATAAACTATTTTATTAGCCATAGATTCATCAAAATAAGCAAACAACACACGAAAAACAGAATCTGTCAAAAACAGAACAGTCTGTAGTAATCTGTAACTAATGCAAACTTCTGGAACTCCAAAAATTCAGCCAAAATAGTAAGACCTAGAAAATTTGTTTATTGATCAGCAGCAATTGGAATCAATATTTTATCACGTTCTGGTGATTTTTAACAATTATTTTCGTGAACAGAAAGTTTCTGGAATTTTCAGCAAGATCAAATAACTATCATCCAAGAAGATCCTATAGGTTAAACTTGACACAAACACTAATTAAAACATAAAAACACATCTAACCAGAGGCTAGATCAAATATTTATTCCTAAACAGAAGCTAAAAGCAAAGAACTAAAAATAAAATTGGGTTGCCTCCCAACAAGCGCTATCGTTTAACGCCCCTAGCTAGGCATAAAAGCAAGGATAGATCTAGGTATTGCCATCTTTGGTAGGCAATCCATAGTGGATCTCATAATAGATTCATAAGGTAATTTTATTTTCTTTCTAGGAAAGTGTTCCATGCCTTTCCTTAACGGAAATTGGAATCTAATATCTCCTTCCTTCATATGAATAATTGCACCGATCGTTCTAAGGAAAGGTCTACCAAGGATAATAGGACATGAAGGATTGCAATCTATATCAAGAACAATAAAATCTACAGGCACATAATTCCTATTTGAAATAATAAGAACATCATTAATTCTTCCCATAGGTTTCCTAATGGTGGAATCCGCAAGGTGCAAAGTTAAAGAGCAATCATCGAAATCACGGAAACCTAGCAAATCACACAAAGTCTTTGGAATCGTGGAAACACTAGCACCCAAATCACAGAAAGCATAGAATTCATGATCTTTAATTTTAATTTTAATAGTAGGTTCCCACTCATCATAAAGTTTTTTCTAGGGATATAAACTTCCAACTCAAGTTTTTCTTCATAAGATTGCATCAAAGCATCAACGATATGTTTAGTAAAAGCTTTATGTTGACTATAAGCATGTGGAGAATTTAGCACGGATTGCAACAAGGAAATAAAATCTATCAAAGAGCAATTATCATAATTAAATTCCTTGAAATCCAAAATAGTGGGTTCATTAATACCTAAAGTTTTGATCTCTTCAATCCCAATTTTACTAATTTTTGCATCAAGATCTAAAAACTCCGAATTTTTGGAACGCCTTCTAGGTAAAGGTGGATCATATTCAATCCCATCATTATCAAGATTCATATTGCAAAACAAAGATTTAATTGCAGACACATCAATGAATTTTAGATCTTCATCTTTATTTTCCAAAATAATTCCAGCTTAGCAGCCATCTTATTAACTAAGGTGGCCTGCTTATCCGAAACTTCAGCTATTAACTTTTCAAGATGAGCAATCTAAGATTTCAAACCATCAAATTCTTTGGACATATCATCGAGCTCTTTATTCATATAACTCATAAAGCTTTTTTGTTCCTTAAGCTCGTTTCTGAAGAAATTATTATGCTCAAATTGTAAGACCATAAAACTCCTGACGTTGCTTTCGATCTCTTCTAACCATTTAAGGTGAAGATGGCCAAATCTAGGTAGGGCCATCGAAACAAGCAAGCAGTTCAACACTCGAGCAAACAAGAAGCAAGCGAAAAAGAGGGGGCGAATAAAATGGCAAGGGTGAAGTGGGGGAGAGGAAAACGAGAGGCAAATGGAAAATAATGTAATGCGGGAGATAAGGGTTTGTGATGGGTACTTGGTATGTTTACTTTTGCGTAGACTCCCCGGCAACGGCGCCAGAAATCCTTCTTGCTACCTCTTGAGCACTGCGTTGGTTTTACCTTAAAGAGGAAAGGGTGATGCAGCAAAGTAGCATAAGTATTTCCCTCAGTTTTTTAGAACCAAGGTATCAATCCAGTAGGAGACCACGCACGAGTCCCTCGCACCTACACAAACAAATAAATCCTCGCAACCAACGCAATAAAGGGGTTGTCAATCCCTTCACAGTCACTTACGAGAGTGAGATCTGATAGATATGATAAGATAATATTTTTGGTGTTTTTATGATAAAGATGCAAAGTAAAATAAAAGGTAATAAAAATAGCTAAGTGTTGGAAGATTAATATGATGGAAAATAGACCCGGGGGCCGTAGGTTTCACTAGAGGCTTCTCTCAAGAGCATAAGTATTACGGTGGGTGAACAAATTACTGTTGAGCAATTGACATAACTGAGCATAGTTATGAGAATATCTAGGTATGATCATGTATATAGGCATCACGTCCAAGACAAGTAGACCGACTCCTGCCTGCATCTACTACTATTACTCCACACATCGACCGCTATCCAGCATGCATGTAGAGTATTAAGTTCATAAGAACAGAGTAACGTTTTAAGCAAGATGACATGATGTAGAGGGATAAACTCATGCAATATGATATAAACCCCATCTTGTTATCCTCGATGGCAACAATACAATACGTGCCTTGCTGCCCCTACTGTCACCGGGAAAGGACACCGCAAGATTGAACGCAAAGCTAAGCACTTCTCCCATTGCAAGAAAGATCAATCTAGTAGGCCAAACCAAACTGATAATTCGAAGAGACTTGCAAAGATAACCAATCATACATAAAAGAATTCAGCGAAGATTCAAATATTGTTCATAGATAAACTTGATCATAAACCCACAATTCATCGGTCTCAACAAATACACCGAATAGATCTCCACAAGAGAGGGGGAGACCATTGTATTGAGATCCAAAAAGAGAGAAGAAGCCATCTAGCTAATAACTATGGACCCGAAGGTCTGAGGTGAACTACTCACACATCATCGGAGAGGCTATGGTGTTGATGTAGAAGCCCTCCGTGATCGATGCCCCCTCCGGCGGAGCTCCGGAAAAGGCCCCAAGATGGGTCTCACGGGTATAGAAGGTTGCGGTGGTGGAATTAGGTTTTTGGCTCCGTATCTGGTAGTTTGGGGGTACGTAGGTATATATAGGAGGAAGAAGTACGTCGGTGGAGCAACGTGGGGCCCACAAGGGTGGAGGGCGCGCCCAGGGGGTAGGCGCGCCTGTCACGCCCAATATGCGATACTAACCTAAAGAGACTCGAAGGCCCCACCAAGGATAGAACCGCATATTGAAACGCTTTTGCAAGGTGGATATCATTACATCAACATTACGTAATATATGGAGATACATACAAGGCATACAAATGCCGCAAGAATACATCAATACATCATACATGAGATCAACATCCGACTACGGATGAAACACAAACAGAAACTCAAACGACATCCACCCTGCTAGCCCAGGCTGCCGACCTGGAACCTATCCCCTGATCGAAGAAGAAGCTGAAGAAGAACTCCAAAACAAGACATCGCTCTCGCGTCATGATCATCGCAAAACCTGTACCTGCAACTGGGGTTGTAGTAATCTGTGAGCCACGAGGACTCAGCAATCCTATTACCATGGGTATCAAGACTAGCAAAGCCTAATGGGAAAGGAAGGGGTAAAGTGGTGAGGTTGCAGCAGCGACTAAGCATGTATGGTGGCTAACTTACGCAAAAGAGAGCGAGAAGAGAAGCAAAGGAACGGTCGTGAACTAGCAATGATCAAGAAGTGATCCTGAACTCCTACTTACGGCAAACATAACCCAGAAACCGTGTTCACTTCCCGGACAAGAAGAGACCATCACGGCTACACACGCGGTTGATGCGTTTTAAATAAGGTCCAGTGTCAAGTTTTCTACAACCGGATATCAACAAATTCCCATCTGCCACATAACCGCGGGCACGGCTTTCGAAAGATAATACCCTGGAGGGGTGTCCCAACTTAGCCCATTATAAGCTCTCACGGTCAACGAAGGATATTCCTTCTCCTGGGAAGACCCGACCAGTCTCGGAATCCCGGTTACAAGACATTTCGATGATGGTAAAACAAGACCAGCAAAGCCGCCCGATGCGCCGACATCCCGATAGGAGCTGCACATATCTCGTTCTCAGGGCAACACCGGATGAGCAATCCATACAACTAAAACCAGACCTCAAGTTTCCCCGAGGTGGCGCTGCAAGGGGCTCTAGTTCGGACCAACACTTAGACAAGCATTGGCCCGGGGGGGCTAAATAAAGATGACCCTTGAGAGAGCGACTCCCAAGGGAAAAGTAGGTGGTGGGGAGACAAATGGTAAAACCAAGGTTGGGCTTTGCTGGAAGAGTTTTATTCAAAGCGAACTGTCAAGGGGGTCCCATAAATCACCCAACCGTGTAAGGAACGCAAACTCCGGGAACATAACACCGGTATGACGGAAACTAGGGCGGCAAGAGTGGAACAAAACACCAGGCATAAGGCCGAGCCTTCCACCCTTTACCAAGTATATAGATGCATTAAATAATATAAGAGACATTGTGATATCCCAACATAAACATAATCCAACATGGAGCAATCTTCATCTTCACCTGCAGCTAGCAACGCTATAAGAGGGGCTGAGCAAAGCGGTAACATAGCCAAACAACGGTTTGCTAGGAAGGGTGACAAAGGTTAGAGGTTGATGGCAATTTGGGAGGCTTGAGTAGCAAGTGAATAGGTAGCGCAGCAAAGCGATAGAACGTAGCAACTAGCATAGCAATGATAGTAATGAGATCCAAGGTGACGGTCATCTTGCCTGAAATCCCGCTAGGAAGAAGAACGAATCCATGAAGAAGATGAAGCCACGAAGACGAACGAATCCTCACGATCGCAACGACACGGGAACTATCGAGAAGAAGCACACAACAAGGTAAACACACCACACATGAACAAGGCATGATGCTCAACCAAGAATGATGCATGACAAGGCTATATGAAGTTACTCATGACGAGAAATGATGCATGACAAGGCTATATGAAGTTACTCATGACGAGAAATGATGCATGACAAGAGCAATACGTTAAGGCAAGTTTAAATGAGGCCGGAAATAACATATAACAATTCCGGTAAGTCCTCATATGCAAATTTCGAAATTGGTCCAAAACTTAATAAACCTTATATTCAAGTTGTTAAACAGCAAGTTAAAGAGCACCATGATGATCTACACGAAATTCTAGTCAAGTTACATATAAAGTTCATTAGATTCGGAGCTACGGCCTAGAAGATATGAGCAAAACAAGTTAAACATGGCATTGATGCAAAATGCATACAAACATCAAGCAAACACCTTAAAACAAGGATGCAACATGATAATACGAAGCTACATGCAAAACTAAGCAAGTTTCATATAGAGCATGCTCAAAACGGAGCTACGGTGCAACACATACACTCCAAACAAGACATAGCAACAATCTGACCAAAACAGCAACTAGGCATAATGCAAGCATCAAAACAATATGCTACAGCAACTCACCATGAAAACAAAAGGCAGGGACATGATGTACAGGTAAAGCACAACAAAACATGAACACTGAGCTATCTCCAGAAATCACTAGAACATGCTCAAAAGGACATGGCAAGATTGCAAATAATAACAGGTTCACAGACTTAAAGGCTGCAATGTTCAGAGCACGAAATCAACATGCTACAGGAACTTATCATAGCAAAGAAAGGCATGGTATGAATCTACTCAAAGCATATGACAAAACTTCCTTACTGACCATAAGCCAAAAAGGACTCGAAGATATGATGGCAACCATGTAAACATAGCAAGTTTCGTTATCAGGTTTCAGACTGCAAAAAACAGAGCATGGCAGAAACTATAATATGAAGGCCTCTTTGTGAGCTTGATGCACTCACCACAAGGCAATGCATGACAAAACAAGTATACCTACAGTAAGATGGCATGTTTATGAAGCTAACCATGGGAAGGGCAAGTACATAGCATGCATGGATCAACTACAATAAGCTTGGCAAAATTGCATATCATGTTAAGAATCTGCCAGAAATATTTTATAGCAAAAGTAGAGCAAGATTGAGTCATGCTATGGTACTCCATAATTGCAAACAAGGAAAGGAATGGATCAATTACAACAATAGCAACAAAACATCCTTACTGAACATCTCCAAAATATGCATGGATCTCTCTGTAGCATCAAGTTTACATGGCAACAAAATAACAGCAGACAAAGACAGAGAAATCACTCTCTGAAATCTGAAACATTACGGGGCCTAGTTTGCATGCTTGTGCTAGTCACCACAGAGATCACAAAAATACATGGCATACACCACTGGAAATATGGCATGGCATACAACAAAACACATGTAGAGCTCATGCCCATAAGATGCATAGATTAAAAGATACAAAAATGACAAATCACCAAGTTCTGCTAAGAACCAGAAGATAACAGCAACTAGCACTCTTGCAACGATTATTAGGGCATCAAGATGGACTCAAATGAATATGGTGCAATTGAACAAAATGAAGAGCATCACGAGACGAACAATTTGACATATTACACGCGCGAAGAGGAGCTATATGCATGAAGTTATGATGCAGAGAACATGGCATGATAATGTCAAAATTTAGGACTTAGAAAATAAATCAACCTCGGGGAAAATCAACGGGGCACGGGTACCGAGGCTCGCCGTCGCGGGGCTCGCCGGAGATGGCACGGAAGGAGGTGGGGCTCGCCGGAGATGGCGGATCCGGGCCGGATCTCGCCGGATCCGGCCGGATCCCGGCGCGGGGAGGCGAAGGAGGGCGAGGCGGACGCGGCCATGGCGCGGGGCGGCGGCCGGCGACCTGGCCAACGGCGGAGCTGGCCCGGCGGCGGAGGAGGCTCGGCGGGGTCGGGCGCCGACGGGAGGAGGCAGGGAGACGCCGGAGGGCGCGACGGCGGGGTCCGGCGCTGGAGGCGACGGGTGTCGGGGCTCGTGGCGACGGGCGCGCGCGGCACCGGCGAGGCGCGCGGTGGCCGGCTGACGACGCGGCGGCGGGGCGAAGGGCGCAGGGCGGCGCGGAGCTCGGGCAGGACGGGGGCGCTCGGGCCCGGCGCGGGGACGGGCGGGCCCGACGGCGGAGGCGGCGGGGAGGTGACGTGGTGCGACGCCACTGGCCAGGAGTGGCGGCGGGATCTCGTCCGGTCCGGGACGGACATGTCCGGCGGGCGAGAGGGGAAAACTAGGGTTTTGGACCCGAAAATGGAGGGGGAGGGGACGTTTTTCTAGCTAGAAGGAGCTAGGAGAGTCCAAACGAGGTGCGGTTTTCGCCCACGCGATCGTGATCGAATGACCGAGAGCATGGCGGAGACTTAGAGGTGTTTTGGGGCTGTTTAGAGAGGGGTTTTGCTGCAACACCCAAACGGACTTCGCGGATGCCCGGTTAACCGTTGGAGTACCAAACGGCCTCCAAATGGAACGAAACTTGACCGGTGGTCTACCGGTAGTATACCAACGCCACTTGACAAGACTCGGTCCATTCCGAGAAAGTTCAACACCGCACACGAAAAACAAACAAGAGGGGTGCGCCGGAGGAGGTGGGAGTGCCGGATTGCAAAACGGACAACGGGGAAAATGCTCAGATGCAAGAGACGAACACGAATGCAAATGCAATGCACATGATGACATGATATGAAATGCAGATGATGACATGGCAAAATGCAACACGCAAGCAAATGACATGGCAATGACGACGAATAACTGGAAGACACCTGGCGCATCGGATCCGGGGCGTTACAGCGCCCCCCTACCTCGTGCCCTCCTGGTTGATGTCTTGACATAGGGTCCAAGTCCTTTGGATCACGTTCGTTCCGAAAATCACGTTCCCGAAGGTTTCATTCCATTTGGACTCCGTTTGATATTCTTTTTCTGCGAAACTCTGAAATAGGCAAAAAAACAGCAATTCTGGGCTGGGCCTCCGGTTAATAGGTTAGTCCCACAAATAATATAAAAGTGTATAATAAAGCCCATTAATGTCCAAAACAGAATATAATATAGCATGGAACAATCAAAAATTATAGATACGTTGGAGACGTATCAACGGGCCACCGTATTTCGCAAAAAACGTTTCCCCCTGACTGCTGGGACCCACCAGCTACATCTTCGCACGCAAGGAAGTGCGTTCGGGCAAAAAAAACGATTCGCCCCCTGACTGCTCGGACCCGCCAGCTATATCTTCGCACGCAAGGAAGTGCCTGACAGTCGGGACCCACCTGGTCGAAGCGTACGTAGCGTTGTCATTCTGGTCGCGAACGTGTACGTAAATACTGGTCGATGTAGTGCGCGCACGTGTCGTAGTAGAGGCGCGCATGTAGCATGTACACGTACGTAGAGCGGCCAGTGTGCAAGAAAGAAAATACGGCCACATACATACATACAGGCGGGGTCTTGAACGCCTACTCGCGCGTACGTACGGCCAGGGCTCATGTACATGGCTAGGTCGGAACGGAGAAACTGCGTCATCGTCGTGTTCATGGGGAGGCAACGAAATGCGTCGTGTTCATCGGGAGGCAACGGAATACGTGGGAGCCAACCGGCTTGGATGGAACATCCGATAGAAACGAGGCCTGGCGTACCGCAGAACGGAGGAAACGGCCTTGTGTTCGACCGGCCACGTTCGAAACGGGATCTTGTTCATTGGGAGGGGTCTGGCGTACCGCAAAACGGAGGAAACGGACCTCCTACGGTCGAAACGGGGTCTTATTGATCGGGAGGGGTGTAGCGTACCGCAAAACAGAGGAAACGGACTTGTGTTGGAGCGGTATGGTCGAAACGGGGGTCCTGTTCATCGGGAGGGGTGTGGCGTACCGCAAAACGGGACTCCACGGGATACTGTTCATCTCCACCGTCAACCCCCTCCAGCCGCCACGGGCTACTGTTCATCCACGGTCGACCTCCTCCAGCCTCCACCTGCGACTGTTCATCCACGGGCTCATGTTCATCCAGCCTCCACCGCGCGCTACTCCACCGGCTACTGTTCAACCATCCCTCTCCACAGGCTCTTGTTCAACCACCCCTCCACGGGCTACTGTTCATCCAGCCCTCCACTGTCTACTGTTTATCCAGCCCTCCACGGGGTCCTGTTCATCCAGCCCCATCCGGCTCGATCGATCGGGGTCCTGTTCATCCAAAGGCAACACCACGGGGTCATGTTCATCCACCCCCACAGGGAACTGTTCATCCAAACCCCCCAGCAATGCTCACTGTTCATCCAGAGGCAGCATCGATCGGCTTCAGTTAGCAGCAGTAGCGAAGGAATCGCTCGATCGGGTTCAGTTAACAGCCATCGATCGACCGCTCGGGTTCAGTAACGCGTAGCCTGTAGTGTAATAGCTCGGGTTCAGTAGGCGAACGCCTCGCTCGGGTTCAGTTAGAGCCCAACGCCTCGCACCCACGCGCGTGCGTGTACGAGAGACACGTGCAAACCTCCGTGCATCACTCGGCCACAACCACCCACCATAATCGGGAACACCCTGATATTTTCCTCGCCCTTGCTTCTACCACGGTTTTTTCCGTCATGGACGACCCAAAGAATGTCATGCAGCTGCGTCTCCGGCCCGCCCAGGACGAAAAGCCCATTTTCTGTCATGATTTTTTGTCATAGAAGTAGGAGCTGACCACATCTATGATGATACTGGGTTTTGTCACAATTATCGTCATAGAAGTGTCATAAGTATGACAATTTTTTTTTGTTCGGCCCAAAATGTCACTAATGTGTCTTTTTTTGTAGTGAAGCTACGTCGGTATTTCCCCAAAGAGGAAGGGATGATGCAGCACAGCCGCGGTAGGTATTTCCCTCAGTTATGAGACCAAGGCTATCGAACCAGTATGAGAACCAAGCAACACAACGTAAACAGCACCTGCACACAAATAACAACTATTCGCAACCCAACACGTAAAAGGGGTTGTCAATCCCTTCCGGGTAGTGATGTCGCTTGAAGCTACATCGGTATTTCCCCAAAGAGGAAGGGATGATGCAGCACAGCGGCGGTAGGTATTTCCCTCAGAAATGAAACCAAGGTTATCGAACTAGTAGGAGAACCAAGCAACACAACATAAACAACCCCTGCACACAGATAACAAATCCTTGCAACCCAACGTGTTAAAGGGGTTGTCAATCCCTTCCGGGATACGGCACCTCAAGATAGGCAAACGGACGTGAGGTAAATTGTAGTAGATTGATAGATCGAACGCCAAATAAAATAAATATAAATATAACGCAGCAAGGTATTTTTTGTATTTTTGGTTTAGTAGATCTGAAAATAAATGCAAGAGAAAAGAAGATCGCAAAGGCAAATACAGGAGAAATAAAACCTGGGGGCCGTAGGTTTCACTAGTGGCTTCTCTCGAGAAAATAGCAAACGGTGGGTGAACAAAGATGTATCTATGTAGAGATAGACCCCATCGTTTTATCCTTAGTAGCAACGATACATACGTGTTGGTTCCCTTTCTGTCACTAGGATCAAGCATAGTAAGATCGAACCCAGTACCGGGAACCTCTTCCCATTGCAAGATAAATAGATCAAGTTGGCCAAACAAAACCCAAATATCGGAGAAGAAATACGAGGCTACAAGCAATCATGCATATAAGAGATCAAAGAAACTCAAATAACTTTCATGGATATAAAAAGATATGACTGATCATAAACTCAAAGTTCATCAGTTCCCAACAAAGACACCACAAAAGAGTTACATCATATGGATCTCCAAGAGACCATTGTATTAAGAATTCAGCGAGAGAGAGAAAGCCATCTAGCTACTAACTATGGACCCGAAGCTCTACAAAAAACTACTCATGCATCATCAGAGAGGCACCAATAGAGGCGGTGAACCCCATCCGAGATGGTGTGTAGATTGGATCTGGTGGTCCTGGACTCTGCGGCGGCTCGATGAATATTTTGTCGACGCTTCTAGGGTTTCTGGAATATTGTGGTATTTATAGAGCAAAGAGGCGGTCCGGGGGGCACCCGAGGTGGGCACAACCCACCAGGGCGCGCCTGGGCCTCCTGGCGTGCCCTGGAGGGTTGTGCCTCCCTCGGGGCACCCCCAAGCGCAGCCAGGGCCCAATGTGTTCCCACTGGCCCATAAAAATCATCATGGAGTTTCGTGGCATTTGGACTCTTTCTGGTATTGATTTTCTACGATGTAAAAAACATGGACAGACAGCAACTGGCACTTGGCACTATGTCAATAGGTTAGTACCAAAAAATGATATAAAATGACTATAAAATGACTATAAAATGATTATAAAACATCCAAGATTTATAATATAACAGCATGGAACAATAAAAAATTATAGATACGTTGGAGACGTATCAGCATCCCCAGGCTTAACTCCTACTCGTCCTCAAGTAGGTAAGTGATAAAAACAGAATTTTTGATATGGAATGATGCCTATCATGTCATATCATATTCTTTTCTTTATAGCATGGACATTTGGACTTTTATGTGATTCAAAGCAATAGTCTAGTTTTGACATAATAATTTAGATACTCAAGCATATCAACAAGCAACCAAGTCTTTCAAAATATCAACGCTAAAATAAGTTATCCCTAGCCCATCATGCTCAAACATTGATCCATTCATGAAACACACTCGAATATTAGCTACACCCAATACTTAAGTACGATCATATTGCCTCCTAGTTGGTGCTTTTTATGAGAGAAGATGGAGACTCAAATTCAAAATAAAAAATTGCATAAAGTAAAAGAAAGGCCTTTCGCAGAGGGAAGTAGGGATTTGTAGAGGTGCTAGAGCTCAAAGCGAAAAAATTAGAGATAAAAACATTTTGGGAGGTGTATCCATCCCACCAACGAAAATGACTTAGAGTTCCCAACACTTTCCATGCTAGATATGTCATAGGCGGTTCCCAAACAGAAAATAAAGTTTATTCCTTTTTCCACAATACTTTCACTTTCCATGGCTAACTGTATCCATGGGTGCCCTCCATACCAACACTTTCCAAGGAATTTATTATTTGACAACATAAAGTAAATTCATTTTTGCATTTCGGGACTTGGCATCCCTAAGACCTTTGCCTTACTGTCGTGCAATGACAAGTGAATAAACACGCATCGTGAGAATAACGCATCCAGCATGGAAAATATTAGCCACCCGTCACCGCTCCGCGAGCGAAACAAACACACAAAAGAGAAGTTTATTTTTAAAATTAGAGATGGCACATGCAAATTTCCTTAGAACGGCAAAAGAATACCGCATATAGGTAGATATAGTGGACTCATGTGGCAAAATGGTTTAAAGGTTTTTGGATGCACAAGTAGAGGTCATACTTGGTGCAAAGTGAAGGCTAGCAAAAGATTGGGAAGCGACCAACCAAGAAACGAATAATCTCATAAGCAAGCATTAAGCATAATAACACCAAATAATGCACCACAAGTAGGATATAATTTTCATTGCATGACTATTGACTTTCGTACTTGCATAGGGGATCACAAACCTTAACACCAATATTCTTACTAAAGCATAATTACTCATCAACATAACTCACATATCACATCATCATATCTCAAAACTATTACTAAGAGTCAAGTTTATTTTGTCCAATGATCATCATGAAAGTTTTTATTATATCCTTCTTGGATATCTAGCACTTTGATACTAATTTTCACGTGTTGCTTTTCATAAGATCAAACAAATATAAGTGAAGATAATGAGCATAATTTTTCTTCTTTCTCTCAAAATAATTTAAGTGAAGAAAGAGAGAATTTCTTTAAAATTTTACTAACTCTCAAATAAATCTAAGTGAAGCAATAGAGCATTTCTTCAAAAATACTAAGCACACTGTGCTCAAAAAGATATAAGTGAAGCACTAGAGCAAGTCCATTGCTCATTAAAAAATTAAGTGAAGCATACAGAGCAATTCTAACAAGTCATGACATAATTTTGGCTCTCACAAATAGGTGTGTCCAGCAAGGATTGATGACTTAAAACACAAAATAAAACAAGCAAAGACTTATATCATACAAGACGCTCCAAGAAAAACACATATCATGTGACGAATAAAAATATAGTTTCAAGATAAATACTGAAAGAAAGCGGGGATGCCACTCGGGGGCATCCCCAAGCTTAGGCTCTTCCATCCTTCCTTCATCCATCGTAAGATAACCCAAAACATGAAAACTTCAATCACACAAAACTCAACAAAACCTTCGTGAGATCCGCCAGTGTAAGAAAAATAAATCACTACTATAAGTGC
The DNA here is from genome assembly GCF_018294505.1 of Triticum aestivum. NCBI lineage: Eukaryota > Viridiplantae > Streptophyta > Magnoliopsida > Poales > Poaceae > Triticum > Triticum aestivum. The sequence continues at coordinate 141,040,450 of NC_057802.1, forward strand.
TGTATCAACCCAATTCTTATTTTGTTTTTGTATTATATCTACTGTATTCCAACTTTTCTATGGCCAAAACTCATCAAAGAACACCATAGAGCCATCAAAATAAGCACACAACACAAAGAAAACAGAATTTGTCAAAACAGAACAGTCTGTAGCAAACTGATTTGTTCGAATACTTATGGAACTCCAAAAATTCAGAAAAACTATGAAAACCTGGGTAATTTGTATAGTAATCTCCTGCAAAAAGAATTGGCATTTTATCACGTTCTGGTGATTTTTAACAATTATTTTCGTGAGCACAATGTTTCTGTCTTTTTCAGCAAGATCAAACAACTATCACCCAAGAAGATCCTATCGGTTCTACTTGGCACAAACACTAATTAAAACACAAAAAACACAATCATAACAGTAGCATAATTGTGTAAACACTCAAGAACAGAAAGCAAAAAGAAAAAATAAAATTTATTCATTGGGTTGCCTCCCAACAAGCGCTATAGTTTTACACCCCTAGCTAGGCATCGATAATTTTAATGATGCTCGCATGAAAGACAATAATTGAATCACAAAGAGAGCATCATATAGAATATGACAAACACATTAAGTCTAACTACTTCCTACGCATAGGAATTTTTTGAGCAAACAAATTTTCAAAACAAGCAAAGACTAGCATATGCAAGGAAGAAGAATAAAACATAGACAATCTCAACAAGAAGGGAGGTAATTTAGTATCATGGAAATTTCTACAGCCAAATTTCCCTCTCTCATAATAATTATATATGGGATCACTTTCAAATTCAACAGTATAGCTATCACATAAAATATTCTCTATATGATCCACATGCATGCAACGTTGACACTCTTCCAAAATAGTGATATTATCATCAAATAAAGTGATGACCTCTCCAAGCCCAATTTTATTATCGCAAGCATATTCATCATGAGGTTTAAATAAATTTTCAATATCATAAGAATCATTATCACCCCAATGATGATCATTGCAATAAATAGTGGACATAGCAAAATTAGCATCCCCAAGCTTGGGGTTTTGCATATTATTAGCACAATTGACATTAATAGAATTTATGATAACATCATTGCAATCATGCTTTTCATTCAAGGAGCTATCATGAATCATTTCATAAAAAGTTTCATCACAATTTTGAAATTCACAAATCTCATGCAGAACTTCATAAAGATAATCAAGTGCACTCAACTCACTAGCAACTGGTTCAACATATTCAGATCTTTTGAAAAGATTAGAAAGTGGATGAGGATCCATATAAATAGATTTTTAGTAAGCGAAGATACAAGCAAATAAGAGACACATGGCAACACAAGCAAACAAGAGATCTGACATGAAAACGGCGAACGAAAAAGAGGGCGAATAAAATGGCAATTTTTTGTGAAGTGGGGAGAGGAAAACGAGAGGCAAATGGCAAATAATGTAAATTGCGAGGAGATGAGATTTGTGATTAGGAACCTGGTATATGTTGAAGATCCTCCCCGGCAACGGCGCCAGAAATTCCTTTTGATGTCGCTTGAAGCTACGTTGGTATTTCCCCAAAGAGGAAGGGATGATGCAGCACAGCGGCGGTAGGTATTTCCCTCAGAAATGAAACCGAGGTTATCAAACCAGTAGGAGAACCAACCAACACAACGTAAACAGCCCCTGCACACAGATAACAAATCCTCGCAACCCGACGTGTTAAAGGGGTTGTACGGCGCCTCAAGATAGGCAAACAGATGTGAGGTAAATTGTAGTATATTGATAGATCGAACGCCAAATGAAATAAATATAAATAAAACGTAGCAAGGTATTTTGGTAATTTTGGTTTAGTAGATCTGAAAATAAATGCAAGAGAAAAGAAGATCGCAAAGGCAAATATAGGAGAAATAAGACCAGGGGCCGTAGGTTTCACTAGTGGCTTCTCTCGAGAAAAATAGCAAACGATGGGTGAACAAATTACTGTTGGGAAATTCATAGAACTTCAAATAATTATGACGATATCCAGAAAATGATCATTATATAGGCATCACGTCCAAGATTAGTACACCGACTCCTGCCTGCATCTACTACTATTACTCCACACATCGACCGCTATCCAGCATGCATCTAGTGTATTAAGTTCATGGAAAACGGAGTAATGCAATAAGAACGATGAGAAGATGTTGACAAGATCTATCTATGTAGAGATAGACCCCATCGATTTATCCTTAATAACAACGATACATGCGTGTCGGTTCCCTTTCTGTCACTGGGATCAAGCACCGTAAGATCGAACCCACTACCGGGCACCTCTTCCCATTGCAAGATAAATAGATCAAGTTGGCCAAAGAAAACCCAAATATCGGAAAGAAATACGAGGCTACAAGCAATCCTGCATATAACAGATCAAACAAACTCAAATAACTTTCAAGGATATAAAAATATATGACTGATCATAAACTCAAAGTTCATCAGAACCCAACAAATACACCGCAAAACAGTTACATCATATGGATCTCCGAGAGACCATTGTATTGAGAATTCAGCGAGAGAGAGAAAGCCATCTAGCTACTAACTACAGACCCGAAGGTCTACAAAGAATTACTCACGCATCATCGGAGAGGCACCAATGGAGGTGGTGAACCCCATCCGAGATGGTGTCTAGAATGGATCTGGTGGTTCTGGACTCTGCGGCAGATGGATGAATATTTCGTCGACGCTTCTAGGGTTTCTGGAATATTGTGGTATTTATAGAGCAAAGAGGTGGTCCGGGGGGCACCCGAGGTGGGCCCAACCCACTAGGGCGCGCATGGGCCTCCTGGCGCGCCCTGGTGTGTTGTCCCTCCCTCAGGGCACCCCCCAGGCGCAGCCAGGGCCCAACGTGTTCCTTCTGGCCCATAAAAAATCATCATGGAGTTTCGTGGCATTTGGACTCCGTCTGGTATTGATTTTCTGCGATGTAAAAAACATGGAAAAAACAACAACTGGCACTTGGCACTATGTCAATAGGTTAGTACCAAAAAATGATATAAAATGACTATAAAATGATTATAAAACATCCTAGATTGATAATATAACAGTATGGAACAATCAAAAATTATAGATACGTTGGAGACGTATCAGGTAGCGGTGCCTCAAGATAGGCAAACTGGCGTGAATAAAATTGTAGAAGATTGATAGATCAAACGCCAAATAAAATAAATAAGAATAAATTGCGGCAAGGTATTTTTGTATTTTTGGTTTAATAGATCTGACAATAAAAGCAAAGAAAAAGTATATCATAAAGGCAAATAATATGAGAAAGAGACCCGGGAGCCGTAGGTTTCACTAGTGGCTTCTCTCGAGAAAAATAGCAAACGGTGGGTAAACAAATTAATGTTGGGAAATTGATAGAACTTCAATTAATCATGATGATATCCAGGCAATGATCATTATATAGGCATACGTCCAAGATTAGTAGACCGACTCCTGTCTGCATCTACTACTATTACTCCACACATCGACCACTATCCAGCCTGCATCTAGTGTATTAAGTTCATGGAGAAATGGAGTAATGCAAGAAGAACGATGACATGATGTAGACAAGATCTATCTATGTAGAGATAGACTCAATCGTTTTATCCTTAGTAGGAACAATACATACGTGTCGGTTCCCCTTCTGTTACTAGGATCAAGCACCGTAAGATCGAACCCACTAGAAAGCACCTCTTCCCAAACAAAACCCAAATATCGGAGAAGAAATACAAGGCTATAAGCAATCACGCGTAAAAGAGATCAAAGAAAATCAAATACTTTCATGGGTAGAAAAAGATAGATCTGATCATAAACTCAAAGTTCATCCGATCCCAACAAACACACCGCAAAAAGAGTTACATCATATGGGTCTCCAAGGGAACATTTGTTGGAAATATGCCCTAGAGGCAATAATAAAATGGTTATTATTATATTTCCTTGTTCATGATAATTGTCTATTGTTCATGCTATAATTGTGTTATCCGGAAATCGTAATACATGTGTGAATACATAGACTACAACGTGTCCCCAATAAGCCTCTAGTTGACTAGCTCGTTGATCAACAGATAGTCATGGTTTCCTGACTATGGACATTGGATGTCATTGATAACGGGATCACATCATTAGGAGAATGATGTGATGGACAAGACCCAATCCTAAGCATAGCACAAAGATCGTGTAGTTCGTTTGCTAGAGCTTTTCCAATGTCAAGTATCTTTTCCTTAGACCATGAGATTGTGCAACTCCCGGATACCGTAGGAGTGCTTTGGGTGTGCCAAACATCACAACGTAACTGGGTGGCTATAAAGGTGCACTACGGGTATCTCCGAAAGTGTCTGTTGGGTTGGCATGAATCGAGACTGGGATTTGTCACTCCGTAAGACGGAGAGGTATCTCTGGGCCCACTCGGTAATGCATCATCATAATGAGCTCAATGTGACTAAGGAGTTAGCCACGGGATCATGCGTTACGGTACGAGTAAAGTGACTTGCCGGTAACGAGATTGAACAAGGTATTGGGATACCGACGATCGAATCCCGAGCAAGTAACGTACCGATTGACAAAGGGAATTGTATATGGTATTGATTGAATCCTCGTCATCGTGGTTCATCCGATAAGATCATCGTGGAACATGTGGGAGCCAACATGGGTATCCAGATCCCGTTGTTGGTTATTGATCGGAGAGTCGTCTCGGTCATGTCTGCATGTCTCCCGAACCCGTAGGGTCTACACACTTAAGGTTCGGTGATGCTAGGGTTGTAGAGATATTAGTATGTGGAAACCCGAAAGTTGTTCGGAGTCTCGGATGAGATCCCGGATGTCACGAGGAGTTCCGGAATGGTCCGGAGGTGAAGAATTATATATAGGAAGTCCAGTTTCGGCCACCGGGAAAGTTTCCGGGGTTATCGGTATTGTACCGGGACCACCGGAAGGGTCCCGGGGGTCCACCGGGTGGGGCCACCTATCCTAGAGGGCCCCATGGGCTGAAGTGGGGAGGGGAACCAGCCACTGGTGGGCTGGTGCGCCCCCCTTAGGCCTCCCCTGCGCCTAGGGTTGGAAACCCTAGGGGTGGGGGGGCGCCCCACTTGGCTTGGGGGGCAAGCCACCCCCTTGGCCGCCGCCCCCCTCAGATGGGATCTCCAGGGGGCCGGCGCCCCCCCAGGACCCCTATAAACAGTGGGGGGAGGGAGGGCAGCAGTACCACATCCCCTGGCGCCTCCCTCTCCCCCTGCAACACCTCTCCCTCCCGCTTGCGCTTGGCGAAGCCCTGCCGGGATCCCCGCTACTTCCACCACCACGCCGTCGTGCTGCTGGATCTCCATCAACCTCTCCTTCCCCCTTGCTGGATCAAGAAGGAGGAGACGTCGCTGCTCCGTACGTGTGTTGAACACGGAGGTGCCGTCCGTTCGGCGCTCGGTCATCGATAATTTGGATCACGACGAGTACGACTCCATCAACCCCGTTCACTTGAACGCTTCCGCTCGCGATCTACAAGGGTATGTAGATGCACTCCTTCCCTCTCGATTCTAGTAAACTCCATAGATGGATCTTGGTGATGCGTAGAAAATTTTAAATTTCTGCTACGATCCCCAACAGTGGCATCATGAGCCAGGCCTATGCGTAGTTACTATGCACGAGTAGAACACAAAGCAGTTGTGGGCGTAGATGTTGTCAATTTTTCTTGCCACTACTAGTCTTATCTTGTTTCGGCGGTATTGTGGGATGAAGCGGCCCCGACCAACCTTACACGTACGCTTACGTGAGACAGGTTCCACCGACTGACATGCACTAGTTGCATAAGGTGGCTAGCGGGTGTCTGTCTCTCCCACTTTAGTCGGAACGGATTCGATGAAAAGGGTCCTTATGAAGGGTAAATAGAAATTGGCATATCACGTTGTGGTTTTACGTAGGTAAGAAACGTTCTTGCTAGAAACCTATAGAAGCCACGTAAAAACATGCAACAACAATTAGAGGACGTCTAACTTGTTTTTGCAGCATGTGCCTTGTGATGTGATATGGCTAAAAGGATGTGATGAATGAGATATATGTGATGTATGAGATTGATGATGTTCTTGTAATAGGAATCACGACTTGCATATCGATGAGTATGACAACCGGCAGGAGCCATAGGAGTTGTCTTTATTTTTTGTATGACCTGCGTGTCATTGAATAACGCCATGTAAATTACTTTACTTTATAGCTAAACACGTTAGCCATAGAAGTAGAAGTAATCGTTGGCGTGACAACTTCATGAAGACACGATGATGGAGATCATGGTGTCATGCCGGTGACGTAGATGATCATGGCGCCCCGAAGATGGAGATCAAAGGAGCAAAATGATATTGGCCATATCATGTCACTATTTGATTGCATGTGATGTTTATCATGTTTTACATCTTATTTTCTTAGAACGACGGTAGTAAGTAAGATGATCCCTTATAATAATTTCAAGAAAGTGTTCCCCCTAACTGTGCACCGTTGCGAAGGTTCGTTGTTTCGAAGCACCACGTGATGATCGGGTGTGATAGATTCTAACGTTCGCATACAACGGGTGTTGACGAGCCTAGCATGTACAGACATGGCCTCGGAACACACGCAATACACTTAGGTTGACTTGACGAGCCTAGCATGTACAGACTTGCCTCGGAACACGAAAGACCGAAAGGTCGAGCATAAGTCGTATAGAAGATACGATCAACATGAAGATGTTCACCGATCTTGACTAGTCCGTCTCACGTGATGATCGGACACGGCCTAGTTAACTCGGATCATGTTTCACTTAGATGACTAGAGGGATGTCTATCTGAGTGGGAGTTCATTGAATAATTTGATTAGATGAACTTAATTATCATGAACTTAGTCTAAAATCTTTACAATATGTCTTGTAGATCAAATGGCCCACGTTGCCCTCAACTTCAACGCGTTCCTAGAGAAAACCAAGATGAAAGATGATGGCAGCAACTATACGGACTGGGTCCGGAACCTGAGGATCATCCTCATAGCTGCCAAGAAAGATTATGTCCTAGAAGCACCGCTAGGTGAAGCACCCATCCCAGAGAACCAAGACGTTATGAACGCTTGGCAATCACATGCTGATGATTACTCCCTCGTTCAGTGCGGCATGCTTTACAGCTTAGAACCGGGGCTCCAAAAGCGTTTTGAGAAACACGGAGCATATGAGATGTTCGAAGAGCTGAAAATGGTTTTCCAAGCTCATGCCCGGGTCGAGAGATATGAAGTCTCCGACAAGTTCTTCAGTTGTAAAATGGAGGAAAATAGTTCTGTCAGTGAGCACATACTCAAATGTCTGGGTTACACAACCGCTTGACTCAGCTGGGAGTTAATCTCCCGGATGACGCGGTCATTGACAGAATCCTTCAGTCGCTTCCACCAAGCTACAAGAGCTTTGTGATGAACTTCAATATGCAGGGGATGGAAAAGACCATTCCTGAGGTATATTCAATGCTGAAATCAGCGGAGGTGGAAATCAAAAAGGAACATCAAGTGTTGATGGTGAATAAAACCACTAAGTTCAAGAAAGGGCAAGGGTAAGAAGAACTTCAAGAAGGACGGCAAGGGAGTTGCCGTGCCCGGTAAGCCAGTTGCCGGGAAGAAGCCAAGAATGGACCCAAGCCTGAGACTGAGTGCTTTTATTGCAAGGGAAGTGGTCACTGGAAGCGGAACTGCCCCAAATACTTAGCGGACAAGAAGGCCGGCAACACCAAAGGTATATGTGATATACATGTAATTGATGTGTACCTTACCAGTACTCGTAGTAGCTCCTGGGTATTTGATACCGGTGTGGTTGCTCATATTTGTAACTCAAAACAGGAGCTGCGGAATAAGCGGAGACTGGCGAAGGACGAGGTGACGATGCGCGTCGGGAATGGTTCCAAGGTCGATGTGATCGCCGTCGGCACGCTACCTCTGCATTTACCTACGGGATTAGTTTTAAACCTCAATAATTGTTATTTAGTGCCAGCTTTGAGCATGAACATTGTATCTGGATCTCGTTTAATGCGAGATGGCTACTCATTTAAATCCGAGAATAATGGTTGTTCTATTTATATGAGAGATATGTTTTATGGTCATGCCCCGCTGGTCAATGGTTTATTCTTAATGAATCTCGAACGTGATGTTACACATATTCATAGTGTGAATACCAAAAGATGTAAAGTTGATAACGATAGTCCCACATACTTGTGGCACTGCCGCCTTGGTCACATTGGTGTCAAGCGCATGAAGAAGCTCCATGCAGATGGACTTTTGGAGTCTCTTGATTACGAATCATTTGACACGTGCAAACCATGCCTCATGGGTAAGATGACCAAGACTCCGTTCTCCGGAACAATGGAGCGAGCAACCAACTTATTAGAAATCATACATACTGATGTGTGCGGTCCAATGAGTGTTGAGGCTCGCGGAGGCTATCGTTATGTTCTCACTCTCACTGATGGCTTGAGTAGATATGGGTATGTCTACCTAATGAAACACAAGTCTGAGACCTTTGAAAAGTTCTAGGAATTTCAGAGTGAGGTTGATAATCAACGTGACAGGAAAATAAAGTTCCTACGATCAGATCGTGGAGGAGAATATTTAAGTCACGAATTTGGTACGCACTTAAGGAAATGTGGAATCGTTTCACAACTCACGCCGCCTGGAACACCTTAGCGAAATGGTGTGTCCGAACGTTGTAATCGCACTCTATTGGATATGGTGCGATCTATGATGTCTCTTACCGATCTACCGCTCTCATTTTGGGGCTATGCTTTAGAGACTACCGCATTCACTTTAAATAGGGCTCCGTCGAAATCCGTTGAGATGACACTGTATGAATTATGGTTTGGGAAGAAACCTAAGCTGTCGTTTCTAAAAGTTTGGGGATGCGATGCTTATGTCAAGAAACTCCAACCTAAAAAGCTCGAACCCAAGTCGGAAAAATGCGTCTTCATAGGATACCATAAGGAAACCATTGGGTATACCTTCTACCTCAGATCCGAAGGCAAGATATTTGTTGCCAAGAACAGGTCCTTTCTGGAGAAAGAGTTTCTCTCGAAAGAAATAAGTGGGAGGAAAGTGGAACTTGATGAGGTGATAGTCACCCCTTCCGAACCGGAAAGTAGCGCAGCGCGGGAAGATGTTCCTGTGGTGCCTACACCGACTGGGGAGGAAGTTAATGATGATGACCATGAAGCTTTGGATCAAGTTACTGCTGAACTTCGTAGGTCCACAAGGACACGTTCCGCACCAGAGTGGTACGGCAACCCTGTCCTGGAAATCATGTTGTTAGATAATGGTGAACCTTCGAGCTATGAAGAAGCGATGGCGGGCCCCGATTCCAACAAATGGCTTGAAGCCATGCAATCCGAGATAGGATCCATGTATGAAAACGAAGTATGGACTTTGACTGACTTGCCCGATGATCGGCGAGCCATAGAAAATAAATGGATCTTTAAGAAGAAGACAGACGCGGATGGTAATGTAACCATCTATAAGGCTCGACTTGTCGCTAAGGGTTATCGACAAGTTCAAGGGGTTGACTACGATGATACTTTCTCACCCGTAGCGAAGCTGAAGTCCGTCCGAATCATGTTAGCAATTGCCGCATACTATGATTATGAGATATGGCAGATGGACGTCAAAACGGCATTCCTTAACGGCTTTCTTAAGGAAGAATTGTATATGATGCAGCCGGATGGTTTTGTCGATCCTAAGAATGCTAACAAGGTATGCAAGCTCCAGCGCTCCATCTATGGGCTGGTGCAAGCATCTCGGAGTTGGAACATTCGATTTGATGAGATGATCAAAGCGTTTGGATTTACACAGACTTATGGAGAAGCCTGTGTTTACAAGAAAGTGAGTGGGAGCTCTGTAGCATTTCTCTTATTATATGCGGATGACATACTATTGATGGGAAATGATATAGAATTCTTGGAAAGTATAAAGGCCATTTGAATAAGTGTTTTTCAATGAAGGACCTTGGAGAAGCTGCTTATATATTAGGCATCAAGATCTATAGAGATAGATCAAGACGCCTCATTGGTCTTTCACAGAGTACGTACCTTGACAAGATATTGGAGAAGTTCAATATCGATCAGTCCAAGAAGGGGTTCTTGCCTATATTGCAAGGTGTGCAATTGAGCATGGCTCAATGCCCGACCACGGCAGAAGATAGAGAAAAGATGAGTGTCATCCCCTATGCCTCGGCCATAGGGTCTATTATGTATGCCATGCTGTGTACCAGACCTGATGTAAACCTTGCCGTAAGTTTGGTAGGAAGGTACCAAAGTAATCCCGGCATGGAACACTGGACAGCGGTCAAGAATATCCTGAAGTACCTGAAAATGACTAAGGATATGTTTCTCGTATATGGAGGTGACGAAGAGCTCGTCGTAAAGGGTTACGTCGCCGCTAGCTTCGACACAGATCTGGATGACTCTAAGTCACAAACCGGATACGTGTATATTTTGAATGGAGGGGCAGTAAGCTGGTGCAGTTGCAAGCAAAGCGTCGTGGCGGGATCTACATGTGAAGCGGAGTACATGGAGGCAGCGCAAGAAGCAATCTGGATGAAGGAGTTCATTACCGACCTAGGGGTGATTCCCAATGCATCGGGCCCGATGACTCTCTTCTGTGACAACACTCGAGCTATTGCCCTTGCCAAGGAGCCCAGGTTTCACAGGAAGACCAGGCATATCAAGCGTCGCTTCAACTCCATTCTTGAAAGTGTTCAAAATGGAGACATAGATATTTGTAAAGTACATACGAACCTGAATGTAGCAGATCCGTTGACTAAACCTCTCCCTAGAGCAAAACATGATCAACACCAGAACTCTATGGGTGTTCGATTCATCACAATGTAACTAGATTATTGACTCTAGTGCAAGTGGGAGACTGTTGGAAATATGCCCTAGAGGCAATAATAAAATGGTTATTATTATATTTCCTTGTTCATGATAATTGTCTATTGTTCATGCTATAATTGTGTTATCCGAAAATCGTAATACATGTGTGAATACATAGACTACAACGTGTCCCTAGTAAGCCTCTAGTTGACTAGCTCGTTGATCAACAGATAGTCATGGTTTCCTGACTATGGACATTGGATGTCATTGATAACGGGATCACATCATTAGGAGAATGATGTGATGGACAAGACCCAATCCTAAGCATAGCACAAAGATCGTGTAGTTCGTTTGCTAGAGCTTTTCCAATGTCAAGTATCTTTTCCTTAGACCATGAGATTGTGCAACTCCCGGATACCATAGGAGTGCTTTGGGTGTGCCAAACGTCACAACGTAACTGGGTGGCCATAAAGGTGCACTACGGGTATCTCCGAAAGTGTCTGTTGGGTTGGCACGAATCGAGACTGGGATTTGTCACTCCGTATGACGGAGAGGTATCTCTGGGCCCACTCGGTAATGCATCATCATAATGAGCTCAATGTGACTAAAGAGTTAGCCACGGGATCATGCGTTACGGTACGAGTAAAGTGACTTGCCGGTAACGGGATTGAGCAAGGTATTGGGATACCGACGATCGAATCTCGGGCAATTAACGTACCGATTGACAAAGGGAATTGTATACGGGATTGATTGAATCCTCGACATCGTGGTTCATCCGATGAGATCATCGTGGAACATGTGGGAGCCAACATGGGTATCTAGATCCCGCTGTTGGTTATTGACCGGAGAGTCTTCTCGGTCATGTCTGCATGTCTCCCGAACCCGTAGGGTCTACACACTTAAGGTTCGGTGATGCTAGGGTTGTAGAGATATTAGTATGCGAAAACCCGAAAGTTGTTCGGAGTCCCGGATGAGATCCCGGACGTCACGAGGAGTTCCGGAATGGTCCGGAGGTGAAGAATTATATATAGGAAGTCCAGTTTCGGCCACCGCGAAAGTTTCGGGGGTTATCGGTATTGTACCGGGACCATCGGAAGGGTCCCGGGGGTCCACCGGGTGGGGCCACCTATCCCGGAGGGCCCCATGGGCGGAAGTGGGGAGGGGAACCAGCCACTGGTGGGCTGGTGCGCCCCCCTTGGGCCTCCCCTGCGCCTAGGGTTGGAAACCCTGGGGGTGGGGGGCGCCCCACTTGGCTTGGGGGGCAAGCCACCCCCTTGGCCGCCGCCCCCCTCAGATGGGATCTCCAGGGGGGCGGCGCCCCCCCAGGGCCCCTATAAATAGTGGGGGGGAGGGAGGGCAGCAGTACCACAGCCCCTGGCGCCTCCCTCTCCCCCTGCAACACCTCTCCTTCCCGCTTGCACTTGGCGAAGCTCTGCCGGGATCCCCGCTACTTCCACCACCACGCCGTCGTGCTGCTGGATCTCCATCAACCTCTCCTTCCCCCTTGCTGGATCAAGAAGGAGGAGACGTCGCTGCTCCGTACGTGTGTTGAATGCGGAGGTGCCGTCCGTTCGGCGCTCGGTCATCGGTGATATGGATCACGACGAGTACGACTCCATCAACCCCGTTCACTTGAACGCTTCCGCTCGCGATCTACAAGGGTATGTAGATGCACTCCTTCCCTCTCATTGCTAGTAAACTCCATAGATGGATCTTGGTGATGCGTAGAAAATTTTAAATTTCTGCTACGATCCCGAACACCTTTGTATTGAGAATTCAGCGAGAGAGAGAAAGCCATCTAGCTACTAACTACGGACCCGAAGGTCTACAAAGAACTACTGACGCATCATCGGAGAGGCACCAATGGAGGTGGTGAACCCCATCCGTGATGGTGTCTAGATTGGATCTGGTGGTTCTGGACTCCGCGGCGGCTGGAATTGATTTTCGTCAACTCCCCTAGGGTTTCTGGAATATTGGGGTATTTATAGAGCAAAGAGGCGGTCCGGGGGGCACCCGAGGTGGGCACAACCCACCAGGGCGCGCCTGGGTCTCCTGGCGCGCCCTGGTGGGTTGTGCTCTCCTCGGAGCACCCCCAAGGCGTAGCCTTGGCCCATTAGGTGTCTTCTGGTCCAAAAACATCTCCGTAAAGTTTTGTTGCATTTGGACTCTGTTTGGTATTGATTTCTTGAGATGTAAAAACATGCAGAAAACTGCAACTGGCACTTGGCACTATCTCAATAGGTTAGTACAAAAAAATGATATAAAATGACTATAAAATGATTATAAAACATCCAAGATTGATAATATAACAAGATGGAACAATAAAAAATTATAGATACGTTGGAGACGTATCAGCATCCCCAAGCTTAACTCCTACTCGTCCTCGAGTAGGTAAGTGATAAAAATAGAATTTTTGATGTGGAATGCTGCCTAACATGTCATATCATATTGTTTTCTTTATAGCATGGACATTTGGACTTTTATATATTCAAAGCAATAGTCTAGTTTTGACATGATAACTTAAATACTCAAGCATATCAACAAGCAACCATGTCTTTCAAAATATCAACGCTAAAATAAGCTATCCCTAGCCCATCATGGTCAATCATTGATCCATTCATGAAACGCACTCGCATGTTAGCTACACCAAATACTCAAGTACGATCATATTGCCTCCTAGCTGGTGCTTTTATGAGAGTAGATGGAGACTCAAATTCAAAAATAAAAATTGTAGAAAGTAAAAGAAAGGGCCCTTCGCAGAGGGAAGTCGGGATTTGTAGAGGCGCCAGAGCTCAAAGCCAAAATTGAGAGATAAAAACATTGTGGGAGGTGTATCCTTCCGACCGACGAAAACGACTTAGAGTTCCCAACCCTTTCCATGCTAGATATATCATAGGCGGTTCCCAAACAGAAAATAAAGTTTATTCCTTTTTCAACCATACTTTCACTTTCCATGGCTAGCCGTATCCACGGTTGCCGTCCATACCGACACTTTCCAAGGAATTTATTATTTGATAACATAAAGTAAATTCATTTTTCATTTCGGGACTGGGCATCCCTATTACCTTTGCCTTACTCTCGTGCAATGACAAGTGAATAAACACTCCTCGTGAGAATAACACATCTAGCATGGAAAATATTAGCCACCCCTCACCGCTCCGTGAGCGGTACAAACACACAAAAGAGAAGTTTATTTTGAAAATAAGAGATGGCACATACAAATTTTCTTAGAACGGCAAAAGAATACCGCATATAGGTAGATATAGTGGACTCATGTGGCAAAACTGGTATTAAAGGTTTTTGGATGCACAAGTAGTGATCACACTTAGTGCAAAATGAAGGCTAGCAAAAGATTGAGAAGCGACCAACCAAGAAACGAATAATCTCATAAGCGAGCATTAAGCATAATTAACACCGAATAATGCACCACAAGTAGGATGTAATTTCATTGTATAATTATTGACTTTCGTGCTTGCATAGGGAATCACAAACCTTAACACCAATATTCTTACTAAAGCATAATTACTCATCAACATAACTCACATATCACATCATCATATCTCAAAACTATTACTAAGAATCAAGTTTATTTTGTCCAATGATCTTCATGAAAGTTTCTATTATCTCCTTCTTGGATATCTATCACTTTGGAACTAATTTTCATATGTTGATTTTGACAAGCTCAAACAAATATAAGTGAAGATCATGAGCATATTTTTTCTTTCTCTCAAATTAATTTAAGTGAAGCAAGAGAGCATTTCTTCAAAAATACTAAAGCACACCATGCTCAAAAAGATATAAGTGAAGCACTAGAGCAAGTCCATAGCTCATAAAAAATTTAAGTGAAGCATAGAGAGCAATTCTAACAAGTCATGACATAATTTTAGTCTCTCAAATAGGTGTGTCCAGCAAGGAATCAAGACTTAAAACACAAAATAAAACAAGCAAAGTCGCATATCATACAAGACGCTCCAAGCAAACCACATAGTATGTGACGAATAAAAATATAGCTTCGAGTAAAATACCGATGGTAGTTAGAAGAAAGAGGGGATGCCACTCGGGGCATCCCCAAGCTTAGGCTCTTCTTACAACTTATTCCATCATCCATCGTAAGATAACCCAAAACTTGAAAACTTCAATCACACAAAACTCAACAAAACCTTCGTGAGATCCGTTAGTATAAGAAAATAAATCACCACTATAAGTATTGTATCAAACCAATTCATATTTTGTTCTTGCACTATATCTATTGTATTCCAACTTTTCTATGGAAAAAACTCATCAAAGAAACCATAGAGCCATCAAAACAAGCACACAACGCAAAGAAAATAGAATCTGTCAAAACAGAACAGTCTATAACAATCTGGATATTTTGACAACTTCTGAACTCAAAAAATTCTGAAAAATTAGGAAGACCTGAGAAATTTTTTATATCAGTCTTATGCAAAAAGAATTGGCATTTTATCATGCTCTGGTAAAAAATGAGAATTGTTTTCGTGAGAGCAAAAGTTTCTGTTTTTCAGCAAGATCAAACAACTATTACCCAAGAAGATCCTAAAGGATTTACTTGGCATAACACTAATTAAAACACCAAAAACACAATCATAACAGTAGCATAATTGTGCTAACACTCAAGAACAGAAATCAAAAAGCAAAAATAAATTTTATTTATTGGGTTGCCTTCCAACAAGTGCTATAGTTTTACGCCCTTAGCTAGGCATAAGATTTCAATGATGCTCACATGAAAGATAGTAACTGAAACATGAAGAGAGCATCATAATACATGTGACAAACACATTTAAGTCTAACATACTTTCGATGCATAGGGATTTTATAAGCAAACAAATTATCAAGACAAGAAAATATAGCATATGCAAGGAAGAAGAAAGAAACAATAGCAATCTCAACATAACGAGAGGTAAATTAGTAACATGAAAATTTCTACAACCATATTTCCCTCTCTCATAATAATTACATGTAGGATCATAATCAAATTCAACAATATAGCTATCATATAAAATTTTCTCTTCATGATCCACATGCATAAAAGTTTTATAATCTTCCAAAATATTGGGATTAACATCAACTAAAGTCATGACCTCTCCAAACCCACTTTCATCAGAAATTTCATAAGATTGAACACTCTCCAAATATGTGGGATTATTTTTACCTAAAGTTGACGCTCTTCCAAACCCACTTTCAATATTATTGCAAACATTATTATCAATATCAAAATCATCATGAGGCTTAAATAAATTTTCAAGATCATAAGAAACATTATCACCCCAATCATGATCATTACAATGAGTAGTAGACATATCAAAACAAGCATCCCCAAGCTTGGATTTTTGCATATCACTAACACAATTGACATTAATAGAATTTATAGTAAAATCATTGCAATCATGCTTTTCATTCCATGAGCTATCATGAATCACTTCATGAATTTCTTCATTTAACACTTCATCACAATTTTCAGATTCATAAATCTCAAGCAAAACTTCGTAAGGATAATCTAGTGAATTTAATTCACTAACAATTGGTTCATCATAATTGGATCATTTAAAGAGATTGGCAAGTGGATGAGGATCCATATCAATAGATTTTTAGCAAGTGAACATGCAAGCAAATGGAAGACACATGGCAACACGAGCAAACATGAGATCTGACGAGAAAACGACGAACGAAAAAGAGGGCGAATAAAACGGCAATTTTTTGGGAAGTGGGCGAGAGGAAAATGAGAGGCAAATGAAAAATAATGTAAATTGCGAGGAGATGACATTTGTGATTAGGAACCTGGTAGATGTGGATGATGTCTCCCCGGCAACGGCGCCAGAAATTCCTTTTGATGCGGCTTGAAGCTACGTCGGTATTTCCCCAAAGAGGAAAGGATGATGCAACACAGCGGCGGTAGGTATTTCCCTCAGTTATGAGACCAAGGTCATCGAACCAGTAGGAGAACCAAGCAACACAACGTAAACAACACTTGCACACAAATAACAACTACTCGCAACCCGACGTGTAAAAGGGGTTGTCAATCCCTTCCGGGTAGCGGCGCCTCAAGATAGGCAAACGGACATGAATAAAATTGTAGTAGATTGATAGATCGAACGCCAAATAAAATAAATAAGAAAAATTGCAGCAAGTTATTTTTGTATTTTTGGTTTAATAGATCTGAAAATAAAAGCAAAAAAAGTATATCGTAAATGCAAATAATATGAGAAAGAGACCAGCGGGCCGTAGGTTTCACTAGTGGCTTCTCTCGAGAAAAATAGCAAACGGTGGGTAAACAAATTACTGTTGGGCAATTGATAGAACTTCAAATAATCATGACGATATCCAGGCAATGATCATTATATAGGCATCACGTCCAAGATTAGTGGACCGACTCATGCCTGCATCTACTACTATTACTCCACACATCGACCACTATCCAGCATGCATCTAGTGTATTAAGTTCATGGAGAAACGCAGTAATGCAATAAGAACGATGACATGATGTAGACAAGATATATCTATGTAGAGATAGACCCCATCATTTTATCCTTAGTAGCAATGATACATACATGTCGGTTCCCCTTCTGTCACTGGGATCAAGCACGGTAAGATCGAACCCACTACAAAGCACCTTTTCCCATTGCAAGATAAATAGATCAAGTTGGCAAAAAAACCAAATATCAGAGAAGAAATACGAGGCTATACGCAATCACGCATAAAAGAGATCAAAGAAACTCAAATACTTTCATGGATATAAAAAGATAGATCTGATCATAAACTCAAAGTTCATCTTATCCCAACAAACACACTGCAAAAAGAGTTACATCATATGGATCTCCAAGAGACCATTGTATTGAGAATTCAGTGAGAGAGAGAGAGAGAGGAAGCCATCTAGCTACTAACTACGGACCCGAAGGTCTACAAAGAACTACTCACGCATCATCGGAGAGGCACCAATGGAGGTGGTGAACCCCATCTGTGATGGTGTCTAGATTGTATCTGGTGGTTCCGGACACTGCGGCGGCTGGAATTGATTTTCGTTTACTCCCCTAGGGTTTCTAGAATATTGGGGTATTTATAGAGCAAAGAGGCGGTCCGGGGGGCACCCGAGGTGGGCACAACCCGCCAGGGCGCGCCTGGGCCTCCTGGCGCGCCTTGGTGGGTTGTGCTCTCCTCGGAACACCCCCAGGCGCAACCTTGGCCCATTAGGTGTCTTCTGGTCCCGAAAAAATCTCCGTAAAGTTTCATTGCATTTGGACTCCATTTGGTATTGATTTCCTGCGATGTAAAAAACCTGCAGAAAACAGCAACTGGCACTTGCACTATGTCAATAGGTTAGTACCAAAAAATGTATAAAATGATTATAAAAGATCCAAGATTGATAATATAACATCATGGAAAAATCAAAAATTATAGATACGCTAGAGACGTATCACCTCCCGATGCTCTGCTCGCCTACCATCAGCAACATCCTCGTCACCAAGACACTCATCGATGGTGGCGCGGGGCTCAATGTTCTCTCCATCGAGACGTTTGACCGACTCCAGGTGCCCTACGACCAGCTGCAGCCTGCCAAGCCTTTCTCAGGAGTGACAGACGGCTCCACCGCCCCGATAGGGCAGATCTGCCTTCGTGTCACCTTCGGCAAGCGCAACAACTACCGCATTGAGCTCATCAACTTCGACGTCACCCACATTCGCCTCCCGTACAACGCCATCCTCGGGTATCCGGCCCTGGCCAAGTTCATGGCAGCGACTCATCATGGGTACAATGTCGTCAAGATGCTAGGGAACTGTGGCATCATCACGGTCGCCTGCAAGGAGAAGGACGCGGTGTGCTCCCTTGAATGCGCCTACCAGGCTGCAACTGTCGAGAACCTAGAAGATGAGGGCGCTGTCTATCCTCCTGAGGCCATCCCCAAGAAGAAGAAGAAGCTGCTCCTCCAAGGACCTTAGGAGGGTGGGGTGTCCAGCGACCCTGCCTCAGGATCTGCGCCCACTGACGGGGCGCCTTTCCCTCTCGCATAGGAAGGCGCGCCCGCGCCCCTCTCAGGCTGGGTTCGGGGGCTCTCCTCTAGAGGGCCTCTGACCTGGCCAGCGTCACGAGGGAGGCGTTCAGGCACCATGTGGAGGCGTGCTTTAGCGCGCACTTCCGTGAGGAGAGCGCAAGGTGCAAGGCGCCAGGTGCTCAGGAGTTCATCACCAAGGCGAGCAAGGAGCTTCAAGAGGCAAGAGCTATGCGAGGTGACCGTCGCCCCGCACCACCAGGCGTAACTCCCTGCCCCGGCGAGGATAGCAAGTTACGCGCCTGTGTCAACATCCCAGGGCTTAACAGGGCCGCATCTCAGGACCATTTATGGCAGTCCCATTTTGGCCGGTGCGAGGGCTCCCCTCACAGCTACGTTCGCATGCCTTTTGGTTTGCTGAAC
Organism: Triticum aestivum; assembly: GCF_018294505.1. Taxonomy (NCBI): domain Eukaryota; kingdom Viridiplantae; phylum Streptophyta; class Magnoliopsida; order Poales; family Poaceae; genus Triticum; species Triticum aestivum. The sequence goes on from NC_057802.1 coordinate 141,059,717, forward strand.
AGGGCTGCCACGCACTAGCGCCACATGCAGGGCATCCTGGCAGCTCATGAGGCTAGGCACCAGGTGATCCTGTCAGAGGTGGCGATGGATCCTCGCGAGCCCCCTGGGCCTCTAGAGCCTCGCAAGGTTCAGGACCTGGGTGACTCGTGAGGAGCGACCTCTGCAGCACGCGTCTTCAACTACTCCAACACTTCTTCAGCAATGGTGCCAGGTGACACTTTTTCGTTTGTTCAGTTGGGGGCGCCCCTCGGGCTGCATCATCCCCAAGCCGTATGGGTCCGTCCCTACGGCATTTATCATTCTTTGCGTCTATCAAAACTGGCTTTACCCTCTGTTCATGAGCTGTTTTATGATTATCGCCTGCTTACCCGGTACTTCGTCGGCCTTCGCGGCCTCCGCGCGTTGCTGACCCGCCTCGTGCTCATCCCACAATGGGGGCTACACATGCTGGCACAATGCTTGTGCTTGGGTCCGTCCCTACAACGCTGATAAATCTGAGAGATCGAGCTCTGGCTCGCAGCCCGCCCCACGGACGTCACCTCACCAGATCCTCAGTGCCTTCATCTTCTTGCGGAAAGATCAGCGGCAGGACAGTAAGCGCGGTTTTGTGTTATGATCTCCTCCTCAGACTAACTTGCAGGAACCTCCGGAGCTTGACTACGAATGGCCCCGCCCGCCATTCCTTTTTCACGCAATTCACTTGCACGTTAAGGGGGGGCTCCTGAGCATCGCGCCTCAGGGGATCCTACTGGCTCTCGAGCCCTCACCCCCTGTCCTTGACCACGGCATCGCGATCTGGCATACCAGCGGCGACTGAGCTCTGCTCGAGGGCTGGGACCCGAGGACATAGAGCATCTAGATGAGCGAGAAAAAGGGGGGGGGCAGTGTGAGCCCTACCTAGAAACGTCACCGCTAAAGCATGGTTAGGCGCCGCGCAAGGGAATCACCACAAGCTCACCAAGATAAGTCACCCATACATATCAGCGTGAACCTCACGACCCAGTACTTCGACTCTCGCGATCTCGCTCGGGCAATGTCGTTTTCCTTTTCGGCTTTCAAGGGGCTGCTTGCACGTAAAGGGGACCTCCTCAGCATCGCGCCTCGGGGGCTCTCACCGGACCTCGGGCCGCTCACCTCCCGGCCTTGACCACGGCATCGCAACCTGGCATACCAGCGACGGCTGAGCCTGCCTGGGGACTGGGTCCTGTTGGCGTAGAGCACTAAGCTACCGCGAGAACAAAAAGGAGCGCCGTGCCGAAGTGAGATACGCAGTTGCAACACTAGCTGGGGATAATAATATTAAGGCAAAAGCATTGCACTTTCTTACATGCCCCCATGGGGCTCGTCACAATTCCACGCAGGGAATACAAAAGGAAGACCCAGGAGAACCCCGACCATAGGGCGTCACCGACAACGCCGGACGGACGCTGCTGTCACGCTCCGGGCGCGGCGAGAGCTCGGCGGCATGTAGTTGTCGTCGCTGGACTCCGGAGAATCTCTAGGCTTAGGAGAGTCGCGGGATTTTAGGGAGTCGCTGCTGCTGCTGGAGGAGCTGCCGGCAAGGCCAAGGGCAAGTTCAGCGCCCATGGACGCGCCGCGGGGATCGCCTCTTCCGGAGCAGCACTCCAAGCGCCGGCCCTCGTCATCGAAGACCTTGAAGAACAACATGGAGGCCCTATCGTACTCAAAGTGGATGGCGAGGGCCCCCTCTGGACAGCAAGCGCGGGCAACCTCACCCCACCCTCGAGTCATGAAGACATCGCCCGGGGGACGACCTCAACCTCCACCTCCGTGGCTTGGCTGCAGCACCCGACGTGTTGCAGTCACAACTCGAGTGGCCCCCTCGTCGGCATCTCCTCAGCGAAGAACCTTGGGAATCGGATCCACGTGTGCGGCGGCATTGCCCCCCACACCACGAACTCGCGCGATGTGCCTTCGGCGTGAGTTTGCAGGCCGGCTGGCCGTGCAGCCTCGGTCTCTCCTCCGTGACCCCAGACCGCGCGGCGCTGGGCACTGCCACTCTGCCCAGCGCTCTGCGCGCCGGCGTACATGGGGATCGGGAAGCCAGGCGGAGGACGCTCGTACCAAGGCCGCGTCACCTCCTGCCCCTCGTCGGCATCGCGGGAGCGCCCAAGCCTTTTCTTCGGCGGGAGTGGCCCTGGTTCCTCCCGAGGGGTTTTTCCCTTCTCCACCGTGGAAAACCTCCGTATCGGTGCCATGGATGCTACGACAAGACAGCAAGACAGAGAAGAAGAAGGAGCAAGCGGCAAGTAGATGCATATGAGAAAAGGGGGCTCCGCCCCTCTCCCCATTTATAGCCCGAGGGAGGCCAACCGCCGGCCTCCACGATCCCTCGTAATGATGATTTTTCTGCATGCAGCAGGCTCTCGTCAAGTCGAACGGTTGACGAGGCTGCGTGGGGAAACAGAGACGTCACATCCCATCAAGCGCCATGCATCGACCGAGGCCGCAGGCGATTGAGGCCCGCGATGCTTTGCCCTTGCCCCTTCGCTTCGCCACAAAGCCATGTCCGAGCGCGCCTTGGGCCCGGGAGCTACTATCGGCGTTCTGGGAACGGGGGTACCCAGACTTGCGTCCTGCGGCCCACGGCGTGGCTCCATCGACGGCCAGGTACAGCCCAACTTCAGCATCAACAACACAAGACCCACGCGAGGCAGACGACGCCAAGACCTTCAGAAGGAGCGGCCTCCTCAGGCTGGCTCATGAGGAGCGGAGATCTCTATGCAAGCCCTCGCCTCGTGAGGTTCGGATGACGCAAGCAATGAAGACTAAGGCCAGGCGGGCGCCAGCGGGCGCAGTACAACAGTTTCCTATTTGGTGCTAAAGAGGCGAGCGCAGGCGCGGAGTCCCGAGGAATCAGCCAAAGGTTACCATTTCCATGCAACAAGATCAGGACTGCCAGGATGGTAGGACGGAGGTCACCGCCGAGCCCACCACAGCATCACGACCAGAAGCTTTGCAGGCGAAGACCACCTTTCGTCAGGATAAGATGTACTAGTTGACTCCCTTCGAATTTGTCCGTTGTGGGATCCCTTCCCGCCTTCATTTTGGGGGAAGAGGACCGAGGCCGCTATAAATATAGCATAGCCACCACCATAGAAAGGGGATCGGATCTGATCGGATCCATTCCATTATCACCCTCGCCAGCTCATGCAAACACAAGAACACACCTCCTGAGGTTGTTCTACGACTGTACTAGTTCATCCTCAACCCACCTCGAGGCCAATCCACCACAAAGCAGGAGTAGAGTTTTACACCGCAAGGTGGCCCGAACCTGGGTAAACTATTGTGTCCCATTTCCTTCCCGTTCATCGAGCTAGGCTTTGAGATCAGCAAGTAGGCAGGCTTGGGAGGTTGAGTTCTTTGCACGCACCCCAGAGTTCAAATCTATCCAGGGTCTGCGGATCCCGTAATCCGATAGTGGTCTCTTTTATTTTGCCTGCACTTGATCTCTTTGATTTTTAGAGGAGATAAAGATATTTCACTATGAGAGCGAGGCACATGGTTACAACACAGCAGTAAAAGTTGCACATCTGGCTGAGGAGGTTGCATGGAGAGCCTCCACAAGCTACCACTTCAATTATTACCCAGACCAACGATGGTGATTACCAAGTTAGGAAAAAGCCTAAGATTGGGGGAGTACGTATTGCACACTGACATGACATTCATGTTCATACATTTCATTCTAGTTTTTTCTCCTTTTTCATCACATAATCCATGTTAGCTTTATTTTCGCTTTCTTCTTGTGTGTTCGAAAAACTTTGAGAAAACCCAAAAATATTTCTCGCTTCTTTGCGTTTTTTCTTGCTAGTTTATTTAGTTTGAAGTATTAAAAGAAAACCCAAAAATATTTCTCGTTCCTTCTTTTGCTTGCTGGGAGCTTTCTCGTGTAAATAGTTTTTCTCGCCTTTTATTTTTCCTTTGTTAATTTGCTCTCTTCAGAAAACTAGAAACTCCAAAAATATTTCAGTGTGTTCCTCTGAATTTCTTTTATTTTGCTGAGTCATCGCAAGGAGAAGACCATGATGAAAATGTTGAATGGCTCTCATATGCATTATTGTTGATCTAACAAAGATCCCATATTACCTTGTCTTCTCGTTTGAATAAAATGTTTGCAGATTCTAACTTAGTCCACGACACTCTTGCACTATTATTATTTTCATATCATTCAGTCGTGCAAGTAAAAGACAATAATGACGATAATTTGATGAAGTGACCGTGGCAAGGAAAAGTGGGTATGAACTCAACTTGTTATTGTTTTTATAAATATGTTTAACTTACTATCCATGATTCAAAGCATATTATGAGTAAACATATTTATGATGGCAATTAGAGAGTATAGTTGCTCATGCCATGCTTAAGTAGCTAGGAGTGGATAATGATTTATCTTGGGTGTCAACATGCATTAAAATAGTCATGATAGTATGGTATCTCCCTCTGAATGTTTCAAGTGGCTTGACTTGGCACATGTTCACGCATGTAGTTGATTGAAACCAACATATAACATCCACAATATTTATGTTCATGGTGTTTATATCCTACTCATGCTAGTATTCATGTTAATTATTCACAATGCATGATTATGACCATTGTCGCTCTCTAGTTTGTCGCTTGTCAATCTATTTGCTAGCCTTCGCCTGTACTAAGTGGGAATACTGCTTGTGCATCGAAATCCCTAAACCAAATTTGTTTCAGATGCATCCAATATATCTACATATATGCGGTATCACTATGTCGTTCCAAGTAAATTTGCATGTGCCACCTCTAATTATTCAAATAATCATCTGTTTTGAGTGCCCGTACCGCTCATCGAGTGATAGGGGGTGTTCAGTATCGTGCATGCTAAGCGGGTTATTCTCATGATGGGGGTTTATTTGCCCATCATTGCATGAGAGAGGCTGGCAATTGGGATGCCCAGTCCTATAATCAAAATGAAAAAAATATAATGAAATAAACTCCCCAGAAAAGTTGTTGGTATGGACGGCACCCGTGGATTCGGCTAGCCATGGCTTGTGTTTGTTGGTGGAGGGGGAGTAAACTTTACCTTTCTACTCGGGAACCGCCGATAATGTGTTTCGCATGGAAGATATTGAAAATTCTCGGTCATGACATTGTCAGGAAAGACATGCCTCTCAAAATTATATTTATCTCTGGTTTAAACTTCAAGCTCTGGCACCTCTGCAAATCCCTGCTTCCCTCTACGAAGGGCCTATCCATTTACTTTTATGTTACTTTACTTTTATTACCGAGTCATCACCGTCTCAGTCAAAGCACCAGTCCCGAGAGCACTATTGTCATTCTTATGCATTGTGTATAGTTAACATTGTGTGCATCAAGGCTGGATCTCTTCTACCATGAATTACAATGTTTAGTCATTTTTTGAACTTTGGAGATGCTCTGCATTTAAGTTTCGCGGTCTCAGAAAGGGCTAGCGAGATACCATGTTGTCGTATTATATCATGATTGTTTCGAGAAAGTGTTGGCATTTGAGATATGTTATTATTGCTCGTTAGTTGATTATGCCATTGATATGAGTGAATATAATTTCTAAGAGTTGTCATTTGCATGGTTAGTTATGAAACTTGGGTACTATTTAATCTTATATACGGATACAAGAACAAAAGAGTTCGTAAAGTTTTTCTTTATCACTTTCAGTTTGTCAACTGAATTGCTTGAGGACAAGCAATGAGTTAAGCTTGGGGGCATTGATACGTCTCCGACATATCTACTTTTCCAAACACTTTTGCTCTTGTTTTGCACTCTAATTTGCATGATTTGAATGAAACTAACCCGGACTGACGTTGTTTTCAGCAGAACTACCATGGTGTTGTTTTTGTGCAGAAATTAATTTTCTCGGATTTGGACGAAACTTTTTGGAGATTTTTTATGGAATAAAAAAATACTGGAGCAAAGATCCATAGGAGGGGACCCACCTGTGGCCCACAAGCCACATGGGTGCGACCACCTCCCTGGCGCGCCCATGTAGCCTGTGGGGTCCATGTGGCTCCGCTGACCCTAATCTCAAGCCTATAATTCCTATTTCCCGAGAAAAAAATAAGAGAAGAAGTTTCATCATGTTTTACGATACGAAGCCATTGCCACGTCTTGTTCTTCATTAGGATGCCAGATCTGGAGTCCGTTCGGGGCTCCGGAGAGGGGGATTCATCACCATCATCATCACCAACCCGTATTCATACTAATTTCATGATGCTCACCACCGAGAGTGAGTAATTCCTTCGTAGGCTTGCTGGACGGTGATGGGGTTGGATGAGATTTATCATGTAATCGAGTCAATTTGTAAGGGCTTGATCCCTAGTATCCATATGTTGTGAGATTGATGTTGCTATGATTTTGCTATGCTTAATGCTTGTCACTAGGGCCCGAGTGTCATGATTTCAAATCTCAATCCTTTATGTTTTCATGAACATATTTGAGTTCTCTATGCACCTATTACGTGTTATGTTCCGCATAACCCCAAGGTGACAACAATTGGGATTCTTTCTGGTGATTACCATAGTTTGAGGAGTTCATGTATTCACTATGTGTTAATGCTTTGTTCTGGCTCTCTATTAAAAGGAAGCCTTAATATCCCTTAGTTTCCTTATGGACCCTATTGCCATGGGAGGGTAGCACAAAAGATGCCATGCAAGTTCTTATCATAAGCACGTATGACTATATACGGAATAGATGCCTACATTACATTGATGAATTGGAGCTACTTCTATGTCGCTCTAGGTTGTGACTGTTATATGATGAATGTCATCCAACACAATTATCCATCACTGATCCAATGCCTACGCTTTTCATATATTGATCTTTGCTAAGTTACTACTACTGCTACTATTACAATCACTACAAAACTGCTACTGTTATCGTTACCGTTACTATTTCTACTGTTGCCATTGCTATCAAACTATCATACTATTGCGCTACTGATCACTTTTCTGAAAATATTTAGTTCTCCGGGTGTGGTTGAATTGACAACCCAACTGCTAATACTTGCAAATATTCTTTGGCTCCCCTTGTGTCGAATCAATAAATTTGGGTTGAATACTCTACCCTCAAAAATTATTGTGATCCCCTATACTTGTGGGTTATCAACATCCACTAGACTAGAAAACACATAAGATCCACAAGGTACATGAACAATCAAAGGGAACAAGGATACATGGTAAAGTTCATCCCAAATCCGAAAGGAGATGAGGTCTTGATGATCCAGATACATCCTTCTCCCATAGGAGATCTTGATGATCCTATGATGGGGATCCTTCTCCAAGAGGATGTCTTGATCCCCAAGAGGGAGGTACAAGGATCAAAGCTCTCTAATGAAACTACTACAGGATGCTACTAACGCGACACTACGATCAGAGACCCTTCGACGAAACTGTGTGCAGTGCCATAATCGCAAACGATGGTGTAAAAAACCCGTCAAAAAAGGTGCAAAACATTTGCGATGGAGGATGCATCAAACACAGTTCAGATTTTAGTTGTGTGTGCGATGCAGGCCATACGGTTCAGCTCAATTAACTGTTTGCGATGAGGAGGAACAAAAGAAACGGGCAGCCAGATGAAGGTGTGTGCGATGTACATCATACGGTTCACTCGGATGAACTATTTGTGATTAGGCAACACAAAAGAAATGGTCAGCCAGATCAAAGGTGTGTGCAATATACGGCATGCGGTTCACTCGGATGAACTGTTTGCGTTGAGACATGAGAACAGAAATGGTTCAAATCAACAAGATGCGTGTGATACGAGGCAAACAGGTCTGTAATCAGAAATGTGTGCAAAGACCGATAACAACACAGACGATTACTGCTAACAAGCCGTGTGTGTTGTGAGCAAACGATTGCTGGTATACAATTGTGAGTGATTGATGAAAACATCACCGATGGGTTCCATTGTTTAGTCCGTGTGCGATGTGATTTTATTTGTTCGCACAACATCTACGCTCTGTCTAAAGAGCATCAACATATATACTTAAAAAAGACAGCATTGCATAACCAAATTAAGCATATAATTACACAAGTCACTACACACATAACATTTCCACACACCAAAGTAAGCATTTACATGCATACTAAAGTAGGAGAAACGAGGATCTAATCATCTACTTATTGTTGCGATGATGCTTGCCATTGCTCTGCTTTCGGCTGGATCCCTGGCCATTTTGGGGAAGGAGGCACTTCCTCATGTCAACGATCTCCATGTACATGTCATAGCTCGTGTATGCCTCCTTGGCCGCGTACACGATGTGAGCTTTGTCGAGTTTCTCCATCCATGCCGAGTGCCAGGCACGCTTGTCCTTGTTGCATGAATCCTTCATGTCATTGTAGTAGGGGTCGATGATGGCCTCGGCGAGGTGAACCAGTGAGTCCTTCTCATGCTCCTTGATGCCCCAGATCTTGTATTGGCCTTGGATGTTGACAAGATTCTGGCAGGCGATGCCCGAATTATCGAGTGCCTTTACATCGGTGGTGATGTCCACCGTAGCGAACATGTAGTGGGGGCTATTGACAAACCTGGCGAAATGCTCGCAAGGCCTTGTGGCCAGGCAATAGTGGTAGACGAGGACGTGTTGGCGCGCACACTTCTGGGCGACGGCGACCTTGGGATGAGACCCGACACGAGCGCGGGTGTACTCAAGGTCGAAGCCGACCACCTTGTACTTCTCCTCCGCAAGCAACAGCTCTATGATGTGGATGGAGTGCTCCACCCAGACTGGGTAGTTGGTGTACACCACTGAGAGGTCCATGAACCTTCTATGGGTGTCCACCACGGCACGCATGGTGAACTGATGCTCGTCGTCGGTAGCCGCTCGGAGCGCCATTGGAGCCGCGCAGGATACCCTTTAACAATTTCTTGTGGTGGGTGTGCTTCTTGCAATGGTGGGGCGCGATCGAAAGGTTGAAGAGACACAAGGGTTAAATGGCCGCTGTAATAAATGGGGGCCGGCCGGCCTGTAATCGTCACATGTTGTCATGGCGTTCATAGCGGAGGATTCCAGTGCACGCTTGACAACACCGCACCGCACGCGTGGGCTCGAAGAGGCGCCAAATGTATCATCGGTGAGCCTATTCCCGTGCTACCGCGCTGTTTACTGTGCAAGCTTCCCGCCCGGCTAGTTTGGCCACGCGTCGGCTAGAAGAGGGACAAATCATGGGCGTTTATTGGCAAAAAGCTTTGTAAAAACAAAGTGTGTGGAATGACTTCGGTCATAAGTTTACCCATGGTGATGAGGTCAAAGTTACACAGAAGGGTGATGATGGACACTCGAGTGCGATAATTAATTCTGCACTCTACAGTGCACACGATGGAAGAAACCAACTGTGTGCAATAATGTCGAAGATCGCAGTCGAGTTAGCTATACAGATCATGTGATGTGAGATTGACAAGGTAAACAGATTCGAGAATGGTTAATAAAATCTAAGGCCATTGCATATTAAGGTCAAAATAGTGCTAGCAATATACGAGTCTCATATGATGCTATTTCAACGATGGTACCACAAAAGCTCGAAATGTTACAAGGTTCAAATTCCAGAGTTATATGGCTCAAATTCGAAGATTACAAGGTTCAAACTGATATATGAAATGAAATTCAGCTCATCAGCTACAAACGCTCGCGCTGATCAGCTGAACATGGATATCAGAGAGGTTCAAACTAATATCACCGCTTCTAAGTCTGGTTTCGAAACCTCACAATTTTTGCAAAGGGATCAGCCACTGAGAAGTCGTGTATGGGGTTGACACGATGACTTCCGATTACTCTGTCATCTGAAGTTCCAAAATGAAATTCAGCATTTTTGGAGCCTACTCCATTCTGCCGCAGGCGCCGACGCTGATCAACAAACCATACATTTTTTTGAAATAAATGTAGGGCAAACCTCATTTCCTTCAGCACCCTTGCTCCGAGAACAAAGAACCTGGCGAATATAATCTCTGGTAAGGTCCCTCGATAGGAGTTCAATGTAATTTCTCTGAGATGCAGATCTAGGCATTCGACGTGATTGTTATATTGTATCACATTATCCACCACTAGGCCTAATCTTATCTGCAAAAGAAGAAAACGTGTTAGTGCCTACATGCAGTTTTGAACATTACTACAGGCCTATTTGGTTTGCAGGATTTGTAAAATGCACTAACATGCCATCTTTGATCTGACATGATTAACATGGGCATTTGATTACATTCTAGAAAAACGTAGCCTTCTTCACAAGAGGTTGGAGTGGATGAAAAGTTCCCTAAGAAAACTAGTACAGATGAATCCAAAGGAGAAATGCTTATTGATTGTAACCATATGGATCAAGCAACCAATATGGAGGGGGGACATGTATGTACTGAAATTCTCCAAAAGAACCTTCAGAAATCATAGTACATTGTCATTGTAAACTTGGAAAAAGGTGTCACAAATTGAAATCCCTTATGGTTAACATTTAACAGGAAAGGAACATCACCTTGATATATAGCTTCTCCAGGGACGGAAAGCATCTCAGGAAACTGACAACTTGCTCCAGGTTGGGGCCAATAGATTCTAGTGCCAAGACCTTCACTGTGCGCAGTTTCGGGATCAAGCTTGTCGGAATCATTTTCTGAATGATAGACGAACAAACATCTTCAAAATTAGAAATAATCTTAATTTGTAGAAGGAGAGGTAGAAGGCGGCTGTTGTACCTGAATGGGTGTGGATCCAATAACAAGTTCGGAGTATTTGTTAGACGAGTAGCCCACCGCTGTCAATTTCGGCGCAGAAATGACATTGATTCTTGTTGGACCTTCTTCATCAACTACAAGTAATCTCTCAAGTGCAGGTGTGTCCTCAATGACCATACCGTGGTACACATCTTGTGATGTCTTCCTGCTGCACCAGCAACACACATAATAGTCCGGAGAGTCATGGAGGTGATGTGCAATGTACTCAACCCATTGATCGCCTGAAGACGAAGGTACTCGAGTGCAGTACAGCCACGGAGCAGGCGCTCCATGTCACCGTTTGAGAGGCAGACGGCGACGAGCTCGAGCTGCTTCAGTCATGGTAGAATAAGAGCGGGCGCGTCATTAAGGGGGGGGGGAATGGCAGTTCCTTAACTTGGCGACGCGCAGCATGGGCGTGAGGCAGAGTGCGGACGTTAGGAGCGACCTCATATGCTCATCATCAAAAGTGAGCTCCTCGAGCTGATCTAGGGCGGGGGATCGGAACCAGTCGTCAAGCTTGGCTCGGTCCTTGCCGTTGGAACGGAACTTGCCCATTCTAAGGCCTTTGGTTGGGCCAAGGTGACTGCCGATGATCTTGGAGAACGCATCCAAGCTTTTGCGATAGCCATGGCAGAGCTCGTGGGTGTCGATGAGGTCGAGAGGGCTGGAGTTCCATAGGGGGCACCACCGCCGGGAAATGACGGTTGTCCGCACCCCATATTTGATTGGGATGAGGGAGATGATGACTCTCAACACATCATCAGGGAGGCTGCTGATGAAGTGTAGGCCTGTTGGAGTTGCTTGCGGTTCTAGCTCGCCCCGCCTCCGCTTGTTGGCAGCCCGTTCTCCACCTCCGGAGTCTCCTTGTCAGCGGCGCTTTCTGATAGAAATGGGAGTATAGGGAATATTTAGTTAAAACAGGGCAATAGAAAAGTGTATTGGTAACTAGAAGTTATTAGGTAGGAATATAGTAAGAAAAGGGAATAACAATTGGTTGCTTAAATACTACACAATTCATTTGACATTGCTGGGTAAGTCAACATGCAGATAGATGAAAACGAAACATACTTCGAACAAAGTCTGGACGGATGATTTTGTCGAGGAAGTTAGCATATATCTCATGACCAGGCCCTTTTATGTGCAGTGCAATTTTAGTGCCAGCTTTCAGTACATAAAACTTAGAAATTTGTTTCCAAAAGCCAGTGCCAAAATAGGAGTCACCACGTTCATCAAGTCTTACAGTAGCAACTATTGTAAATCCATGGTTTGTGTGCAGTATGACATCCGTGGAGCCTTGATCTATGTAAAGGGAAAAATTGTGCACTACATAACACTACTGGAATCCACTTCTTTGTCGTCTGCCGCTTCTTTGCCGTCTGCCAGCTGACGGCAAAGAGCATCTTTGTCGTCAGCTTCCACAAAGCCGACGGCAAAGAAAGGGCAGATGGCAAAGAAGGTCTTTGCCGTCAGCCACTTCTTTGTCGTCCGCTAGCTGATGGCAAAGAATCTTTGCCGTCAGCTAGCCTACGGCAAAGAGAGAGGTGGGCCCCACTAACGAGCTGCATAGAAAAAACGTAACGGCCCCCTCTTTGCCTAGCAGACGGCAAAGAGCAAAAAAGCGAACGGCAAAGGATGGCGGATGGCAAAGAGTTGACCTAACTAACGGGCCGAGCCCCACCCCGGCCGCCCACTCTCTCTCTCTGTGTGTGTGTGTGTGTGTGTGTGTGTGTGTGTGTGTGTGTCTGTGTTTCTCTCGTCCTCTCTCCCCGATGACCCGCCACCGCCCCCTTGCCCCGTCGCCCCACACCCCTCCTCTGCGACGCCCCGACCTCCACCGCGCCGCCGCCGCCCCCTCGCCCAGCCGCCCCGCCCCCTTCCCTACGTCGCCCCCGCCCCGTCCCACCGCGGCTGTCCCGCCTCCCCCTCCACCGGGCCGCCTCCTCCTCCAGCGGCCGCCCTCCCATCCACCGGCCGCCCCGCGCCTCCTCCACCGGCTATCCCCTGCAGGTGAGTTCTTCCCCCCTTTTTTTGTTTAGTGTTCTTAGATTCTTTTAGTTATGTTTCTGTTTTAGTTTTAGTTTTAGTTTTTGTTTAGTTTTATTTTCAGTTTAGTTTTAGTTTTAGTTTATTTTAGTTTAGTTTTATTTTAGATTAGTTTTAGTTTTAGTTTAGAAGAGGAAGAAGAGTAGAAGGAGGAGGAGGAGGGAGAAGAAGAAAGAAGAAGAAGGAGAAAGAAGAAGAAGAAGAAGAAGAAGAAGAAGAAGAAGAAGAAGAAGAAGAGGAAGAGGAAGAGAAGAAGGAAAGGAAAACCTTCCCCCGCAAACTTAGTGTCTATGTGGATCTGTAAAGGATTGGTTCAAGGAGGCTAATATTAAGGAACCGTATAGAGATAGATTCATCATTTCCTAGCCAACTTATCTGCAATATGCATGATGTCATTCGCTCGTTTGCTCAATTTATGGCTAGGGATGAAACATTAGTAGCTCACAGTGGAGATACTGCTAAAAAAACCTTAGATCATCAACTTTTCTTAGATTGTCTATAGAAACCAAAGGAGTGGGATCAGATGTATTTGAGTAGAGATCAAAAATTGCTTAGGTCACTAATATTAACCGGAAGCCTCAAAATTCAGCTTGGTGATTCGTTGATTAACTTCCAGATAGCATTGTCAGGCTTCAACGGTTGAGATTTGTTGATATTGAGGACACTTGTGTAAACTTTATTCCTAGAGAGCAGAAATGTACCTACTGCCTTGTTGGCTGCAAAGGCGAGGGTAAATGCAAAGAAACAACTCACCTCTCTTGCTTTAACATGTGGTGGTAGGGTGGGAGATGGGTTGGTCCAAGGAGGAGTCTCTGAGTTCAAGGAGGAGGAGCAAAGCAGAGGGAAAGGGAAATGAAGAAGAAGAAGAGGAAGGAGAAAAAGAATAAGAAGAAGAAGAAGAAGAAGAAGAAGAAAAGGAAGACGAGGAAGAAGAACAAAAGGAAAAGGAGGAAAAAAGAAGAAGATGGGAAGAAGAAGAAAAAGACATGTTTTTATACTTTCTTATTTAGGGTTCCGCCACGTTTTGCAGTTTCTTTCTTTTCTTTAGTTGAATGTTTTTATACTGCTAGCTAGTTGCCTAGTTTGCTGACCCAAAGAAGTTAAAATAGTTATTATATGGAATTCAAGTAAATTCAACATTTTTGACGACTAGTGCTACTAATAAATTCAACTAGAGCCATCATATGTCCACAAGTGCATTATTTTTTGAATGAGAAATGATAACTTGGTGTAGTTGATTATCTTCTGCTCAAAATTTCTTATGTTATAATGTTGTATGATAATGTTGTAAGGGTACTAATTGGTCTCTTATGCTGCTTATCAGAGAAGGGGGGAAGCCGCCACCGCAGACTCCGCTCTATCACACCGGAGTACGAGTTGGATGCTTTCGAGTTCTTCAGTATCATACTTGGGACTTCAGTATCATCCACGAGGCAGGTATATAAAAGGAGAGACCTCGCCTTCACCCATCTCATTATGATAACTCTGTTGTTTGCTACATCACTCATTGTCCCAAACTGCAGAGGCGGCCTGACACTTTTATGAACATGCTGGGTGAAGATCCGCCAAATAATGTGAAGCTGCGACAGGCCAGCAGCGGGTTTCGCAGGCTGTGGGACGTGGAGTTGGTGATCAAGGAGGGCCACATGTACTTGTGTCGTGGCTTGGAGAAGTTCTACCGTGCCTACGACCTGCGGCAGGGGTACTTCCTTCTCTTCAGGTACGATGACGACGCCAGTAGTCTCATCGTGAAGGTGTTCAACGCGACTATGTGTCGCATTCGCTATGCTGACGAGGATGATGCCAGTACGTTCTGCCTCTTCTTATTCCTCTACATTTGTCTTTGTCTCGCATCGATTGTTAACGGTCATTGTTGCATTTGGACAGGCAATGGGAGCAGCAGCAGCGACACTGGCTACAGCCAAAGCAGCAGCGATTCTGGCTGTAGCAAAAGCAACAGCGATTCTGGCTGTAGCAAAAGCAACAGAGATTCTGGCTGCAGCAAAGACAACAAGGAGGATGATCCGGACTGGAGTGGGGAAGAAGAGGAGCAGAGTGGGCATCGGGCTGAGGATGACCTAGCGATGGTGGTGGCTGACCAAGGGCAAGAGATGGTGGTGGCGCACCATGGGCAAGAGATGGTGGTGGCTGAGGATGACTTAGCGATGGTTGTGCCTGTCCTGCTTGAAGATGGCCTCGCGATGGTGGTGGTGCCTGACAATGACCTCGCGCCGGTGGTGGCGCCAGCGATCCCACAGCTGGGCGACATGACCACGCCAATTGTGGTAGAAGACTACATCCCACTGCCTCCACTGCCTTGCCGCTCTTGGCGCATCAAGCTGAGGAAGGAGAAGGAGAACAATGAGAACTGAACTATGTCAGGTATGTCAGATCTCCAAAATGATCTATTTATAGTTAGCTCTAATATGCTTAGTTACCTATGTTAGCTCTAATATGCTTAGTTACCTATGTTAGCTCTAATATGCTTAGTTACATATGTTAGCTCTAATATGCTAAGTTATCTCTACTATGCTTAGTTTCTTATAGGTTAGCTCCAAAATTACTTATGTTAGCACAAAATGACCAAGTTTACATAATAAGCTTATAGTCTTCTTCTTCTTCTTCTTCTCCAAAATGACATAAGTTAGCTCTAATATGCTTAGTTCACTCAAAGATGGCATAATTAGCTAGGTTGGCTCCATTTTACCTAAGTTGGCTCTAATATGCTAAGTTATCTCTAATATGCTTAGTTTCCTATAGGTTAACTCCAAAATTACTTATGTTAGCACAAAATGACCAAGTTTACATAATAAGCTTAATTATAGTCTTCTTCTTCTTCTTCTTATTCTTCTAGTCTTCTTCTAGTATTCTTCTAGTCTTCTTCTTCTTCATTTTCTTCTAGGTTAGCTCCATTTTACTTAAGTATGCTTACTTCTTATAGTCTTCTTCTTCTTCTTTTTCTTCTTCTTTTTCTAACATCTTGTTTATCATTTTGCAGATTTGATTTAATTCATGGAATCTTGCATGGATGGAGTGCTTCTTTTCCATTTGTGCTTTTATTTTGTATCAATGAACTTGCATGGTTGGAACTTGTTATATGGATGGATGGATAACGGTGTAGGATGAACAATGTGAAACTTTTGTAATATGTAAGGATGGAACTATATATGTGTTGGTTATGTATGTATATATGATGAAACTTGCATTTTGGGTATGCTTGTTGTGTATATATGTGAATTGCTGTGTATATGTGTGTATCTCTGAATTGCTGTCAAATTGAATGAATTAAATAAAAAACAGGGCTGTACAGGCTCTTTGCCATCAGCTAGCTGACGGCAAACATGCCATGTGGCAGCTACTTGTGCTTCCTGGGACTGGCATGTTTGAGCACTTTGCCGTGTGCCAGCGGACGGCAAAGACCTTAGCCTCTTTGTCGTCCGCTGGCTGATGGCAAAGCACGCCGTTAACCCCTAACGGCCCTCACACCACCTCACTGCCGTCCACGATCTTTGCCGTCTGCTGGCCACTAACGGCGGATGGCACACTCCTTTGCCGTCCGCTTCCAGGAAGCGGACGGCAAAGAAGGCCTTTGCTGGCACGTGTTGGGACGGACAGTTTGCCATCTGCTAGCGGACGGCAAAGAACTTTGCCGTCCGTGATCCATGCCTTTGCCGTCCGCCGTGGCGGACGGCAAAGAAGTTGATTCCAGTAGTGTAATCTGTTGCATAGCAAGGGATGTGCTGCAGAAAATGGTAGGATTGTTAAAAAAATGGTAGGCAAATTGAAAGAACTGTACATCAGCTGAAATCGAAGGACAAAAATCTATAATTAAACAGATAGGGTAAACATGTTGTCATGGAAATATGAGAGTAATCAAAAGAACAATACATCATTAATTTTCCTAATATAGAAAGAAGAGGGGGGGGGGAATCCCCTTTGACGTATAGGGTGCATGTGGCACCTTTTATCCAAATGTAGCAATATTTAGAATATGTTCAGGAAAGTAGGCCATGACAACCGATTTAGGGTGAGATTGAACATACCGCACGCATCCTCAAGTTATCTGGTATGGTGAGATGGAATCTCTGGCGAAGGTCGCAAGGTCCTGAAGTGTCGGCGCACTGTACATTCTATGAATGAAAGAAAACCCTCCAATCAGCTCGAATAAAAATGAATTGATGGCGATTTTCGCTAGGTGATTAAAGGAGGCAGATGAACTGGGATAAGAGATGAGATAATATCTCATTAAATTAGTTACCTTGTCATCCATGAGAAAGAACCCTCAGTACGGCAGATTCCCCAACCGAGCGGAGCTGGGTCGACCGCGAGCAGCGTCAAGAAAGTCGATGGCGATAGGCGGCGGCAAGCAGAAGTGGCGAAATGCGGTGGGCTTTGCTGGCAGCCTGGCGGTGGCGGCAGGCGTCGAGCTAAGTGTGTATCGCCGCGATAGGCGGTGCCATGGCATAGACGCGGAGGAGCTTGTGCAGGAGTGAATGGGGAACGTACCGGAGGGGGTGGCGGGCGGGGTGAGGGTTTTTTTGGCGTGGGGATGGTGAGGGTTTTCTTTTTTGAATTGGGTGGTGACGGTTTTCTGTCCCACAAAGAATTTTGGGGGCAACGGTTTGCTAGAGCGAACCGTGTGTGATTGACGCAATAGGCAAAATGAAAGTCATTGCACACGGTTCCAATTTTGGGAACCATGTGTGATTGACATACTACCTCCGTCCTGGTTTATTGGCCCCCTTTGTAATTTATACCAAATTTTGACCAAATATTTAACATACTCAGACATAGATAATAAGTGTACACGTACATAAGAATAGTTCAACCATAAGTACATAGTTCAACCATCATTAAGCATACTCAAGCGTACATAGTTCGATCCATCCCACATCTCATCTCACATGCTGGCATGATCCTGAAGCTTCTCCACATACTCAGCGTACGCGCCGTGCACCACCCTGCAAGAATACTTCTGCTTGAAGGAGCCAACGGCCCATCCTCTTGCATGCGCCAGAACACTTAGATACGCGTCATGAAGCTTCTGGTTGCAAAATGGGCATCCCTAGCCGCCATTCCAGGTCCTAATACGTGTTGGGGATCATAGCAGAAATTAAAATTTTCTACGCATCACCAAGATCAATCTATGGAGTTTACTAGCAACGAGAGGGGAGGAGTGCATCTACATACCCTTGTAGATCGCGAGCGGAAGCGTTCAAGAGAACGGGGTTGATGGAGTCGTACTCGTCGTGATCCAGATCACCGATGATCCAAGCGCCGAACGGACGGCACCTCTGCGTTCAACACACGTACGGAGCGGTGACGTCTCCCACACCTTGATCCAGCAAGGAGGAGGGAGAGGTTAAGGAAGAAGGCTCCAACAGCAGCACGACGGCGTGGTGGTGGTGGAGTGACAGTTCTCCGGCAGGGCTTCGCCAAGCACACGCGGAGGAGGAGAGGTGTTGGGGAGGGGAGGGGCTGCGCCTTGGATGCGGTGCTGCAGCCCTCCCCTCACCCCTCTATTTATAGGGAGAAAGGGGAAGGGGGCCGGCCCCTCTAGATGACATCTAGAGGGGGGCGGCGGCCAAGGGGGAAGGGAGCTTGCCCCCCAAGCAAGGGGGGCGCGCCCCTTTAGGGTTCCCCCCAAACCCTAGGCGCATGGGCCCTAGGGGGTTGGCGCCCAGCCCACTAAGGGCTGGTTCCCTTCCACCTACAGCCCATAAGGCCCTCCGGGGCAGGTGGACCCCCGGAACCCCTCCGGTGGTCCCAGTACAATACCGGTATACCCCCGAATATTTCCGGTGACCGTATGGTGACTTCCCATATATAAATCTTTACCTCCGGACCATTCCGGAACTCCTCGTGACGTCCGGGATCTCATCCGGGACTCTGAACAACATTCGGTAATCACATACAAACCTTCCTTATAACCCTAGCGTCATCGAACCTTAAGTGTGTAGACCCTACGGGTTCGGGAATCATGCAGACATGACCGAGACACCTCTCTAGCCAATAACCAACAGCGGGATCTGGATACCCATGTTGGCTCCCACATGTTCCACGATGATCTCATCGGATGAACCACGATGTCGAGGATTCAAGCAATCCCGTATACAATTCCCTTTGTCAATCGGTACTTTACTTGCCCGAGATTCGATCGTCGGTATCCCAATACCTCGTTCAATCTCGTTACCGGCAAGTCACTTTACTTGTTCCGTAATGCATGATCCCGTGACTAACTACTTAGTCACATTGAGCTCATTATGATGATGCAATACCGAGTGGGCCCAGAGATACCTCTCCGTCATACGGAGTGACAAATCCCAGTTTCGATCCGAGCCAACCCAACAGACACTTTCGGAGATACCTGTAGTGCACCTTTATAGCCACCCAGTTACGTTGTGACGTTGTAGCGACCAGACCTCAAATGGTCTGTGCTGCTGTGCACCAGTGTCATCCCTGGATCAGTAATGCTGACACGCACAGTACAAATGGAGGATTTATAACAGAGTAGCAATCACACACTTATTACATCGAATATCTCCAAAGAGAATAAGTATGAAAAATATGGCTTAAGGCCATCTAAAACCATAACAGCGGAAGACTTGGAAGATAAGTGAGTCCATCAACACCAGCGGCATCACTGAGTATAAGACCACGACCTAAGGCACCTTACTCGTCGTCTGAAAAGTCTGCAACATGAAATGTTGCACCCCGAAAACGGGTCAGCACATGGAATATGCTGGCAATGTAACACATAGAGAAATAATGAACAGTAATAATACTATACTACATGCATATAAGGCTGGTGGAAAGCTCTATGGTTAAAGTTTTTGCGGAAAGCCAATTTTCCCTACTGCAAAGGAATAAATTTTATTTAACTATCATGGTGGTTGTTAAACATTGAGATGGTTGACAGCATCTCAATCCCAATTAGGTGTCATCAATAACCCAACAAAATTAATTAAAAGTAACATGGTGATGAGATTCACATGATAATCCAAGTACTAGATACTCAAATTGTCCATAACCGGGGACACGGCTAACCATGATTAGTTTGTACACTCTGCAGAGGTTTGTGCACTTTTCCCCACAAGACTCGATCGCCTCCGCTTGATTCTCGCACTACATGATGTTTGAGAAACGGATGATCAAGACACAGTCTTTTAGAAGTGTTTGCACCTTACGTATGGGTAGACAGTTACACCTACTTTCCCCTACATCTGCTAGTCTACCACTGTAAGAGTTCACACAACTTAATCAACTATGCTAGAGCCCATAATAGCTTGTGGCTGCACACGGAAGTTTCTAGCATGAATAATCTCATGATCCCTTTGAACCTGGGTGGCGGTCCAAAAGAAAAACAGGCAGTCCTGGAATACCCAGGTACCTCAATCCACCCAGATGTGAGTTTTAGTTGCCACCTTAAGTAAACCATTATTAACAATCTCACATCTGTCATGAATATCACTCAAACCCAATCCACGTCTACGAGCATAGCATGGCAATATAATAGCAAACGTAGAAGTAACTCCCAAGGGTTTGATAAAAGAACAGGTAATAGGTACTACCTCAACTACTTCCCAATACCCACAATTTAATTAGATCCTAATCATGCAATGTTTGAGGAATAGATCTAATGCAATAAAAACTGGGTATGGAAGGTATATGATCAAAGTGTTACTTGCCTTGCTGATGATCCGCGAAACCTAGCGATTCGAAGTAACAAGCGGCACACTCCGGGTACTCTATCGCAAACAAACAAGCAAAAAATAAGTACTCATCTAATGCACAGGTAAAACTCGAATGAAAGATCCAACCAGAAAGTTCAACTTAAGAACTCCGGTTTGCAAAAAGAATCAACTCGAACGAAGCAACGAAAGTCAAACGGCGAAAGAAACAAATTTCGTTTACTAATATGGATCTAGGTCAAATTTTACAGTAGCAAAAACTTGTTCGAGTAGGTTAAACGGAAAGAGAATTTCAAGACGAAACTCTAGGCGCTTGAATCGCCTGATTCCGATAAACGAGCGAAAAATTAAACAGAAACGAAGATTCGATCAGAAATCGAGATCTGAGATAATCGCGGAAAAATCCGATGAAAAAGAAAAACGGACGAACGGTTAAAGAACGGACGTTCGTTAACAGAGAAAATCCGACGAACGCGTTCGTTAAAACGAACGCGTCGGTGAACGTTCACAAAATAACAAAACCGAAGAAATAAACCGATCTAGGGTTTTTTTTAAACGAACGGTTCTTTTTAAACAAAACCGGCAACGACGGCGAGGTATACCTCGTCGGGGCAGGGCTCCGGCGGGGCTCTGGCTGGCTCCGGCGAGGGAGGCGGGGTGCGGCGGGGCTCAGGGGGCTCGGGGGTGGCGAGGGGCGGCTCCGGCGGCGGGGTTCGGCGAGCGGCGGCGGCCTTCGGGCTCCGGCTCCGGCGGCGAGGTGCGGGGCGGGTGCGGGGCGGCGGCGGGGTGTCCGTGGCGGACACAGCGGCGGCGTCCGGCGTGCTCGCGGAGGAGAACGCGGAGATGGGCCGGCGGCTCGGCTGGGCCTCGGCCCGGTCGGGCGCGGCGCGAATTTTTTTTTTAAAACATTCCGCCGAAAAATTCGTAGAAAAATAAATAAAAATCCAAAAAAAGATAAAACAAATTTTCCCCGTCTAGTTAGAATATTTAGAACAGGGTGATCATTTTTTGACACAAAAATAAATTTTTGGAAACATGCAATATTTTTTAATGCAATTAAAATTGCAAATAAAATCCGAATAAAATCCAATAAATGATTTTAACATTTTTCCTCCAATATTTCAATTGTTTTGGAGAAGTCATATTTTCTCCTCTCATTTATTTTTAATGAAATATTTTTCCGGAGAGAAAAATAATTAAAACCAAAATCCTCGTTTTATTATTTGATGAAAATCAAATATGAAAATTCGAGAAAATCCCCAACTCTCTCCGAGGGTCCTTGAGTTGCTTAGGATTTATCGAGGATTTGTCAAAATGCAATAGAAAATATGATATGCAATGATGATCTATGTATAACATTCCAAATTGAAAATTTGGGATGTTACAAACCTACCCCCCTTAAGATGAATCTCGCCCTCGAGATTCGGGTTGGCTAGAAAACAGGTGGGAGTGGTCCTTCCGTAGATCTTCCTCTCGCTCCCAGGTGGCTTCATCTTCCGTGTGGTGACTCCACTGGACTTTGCAAAACTTGATAACCTTACTGCGGGTAACTCGGCTGCCATACTCAAGAATCTTAACTGGTTTCTCCTCATAGGTCAAATCACTTTCCAGCTGAATCGCTTCCAGCGGCACAGTATCTCTCAGTGGTATCTCAGCCATCTCTGTGTGGCACTTCTTCAACTGGGAAACGTGAAATACATCATGAACTCCTGACAATCCTTCGGGCAATTCCAGCTTGTAGGCAACTTCTCCCATACGTTCCAAAACTCTATATGGTCCGATAAAACGGGGCGCTAACTTTCCCTTAACTCCAAAGCGCTTCACTCCTCGAAGTGGTGATACTCGAAGATAAACTCTGTCTCTAACTTCGTGAACTGTCTCCTTTCGTTTAGAATCGGCATAACTCTTCTGCCTGGACTGGGCTACCTTGAGCCTATCGCGAACCAACCTCACTTTCTGTTCAGACTCCTTAATCAAATCTGGTCCAAACAACTGACGGTCTCCAACTTCGTCCCATAACAACGGTGTTCTACACCTCCTTCCGTACAAAGCTTCGAAAGGGGCCATCTTCAAACTGGTTGGATAACTGTTGTTATACCAAAACTCTGCATATGGCAAATTGTCGTCCCAACTAGATCCATAATCTAGTGCACAAGCTCTCAACATGTCCTCCAAAATCTGGTTGACTCTCTCGGTCTGTCCATCTGTCTGTGGGTGAAAAGCTGTACTAAATTCTAGCCTGGTTCCCAAAGTTTCATGTAACTGCTTCCAAAACTTCGAGGTAAATTGGGTTCCTCTGTCTGATACAATGGTCCTCGGAACTCCATGCAAACATACGATCCTGGTCATGTATATCTTTGCCAACGTAGCACTGGTGTAAGTGGTCTTCACTGGAATGAAATGAGCCACTTTCGTCAAACGGTCGACTACAACCCATATTGAGTCATAGCCTGAACGAGTCCTGTGTAATCCCGTGATAAAATCCATGCCTATTTTATCCCACTTCCATTCGGGTATCGGCAATGGTTGTGGCAATCCTGCTGGCTTCTGATGCTCTGCCTTCACTCTCTGACATACATCACAAACTGCTACATACTCTGCAATATCCTTCTTCATTCCGGTCCACCAGAAAGTATTCTTCAGGTCCAAATACATCTTGGTATTTCCTGGGTGAATCGAGTATGGTGAATCATGGGCTTCTTGCAAAATCATAAGGTATCGTGCTCGTCCTCACGAAATCCCTTGGCTTTTCCTTTGCTCATCTTCTCCTTTATCTCTTCAATCTCCTTGTCTGTCTTCTGATCTTCTCTGATCCTTTCCATCAAGGTAGACTGAATCTCCAGTGTCGCTAAATAGCCTCTTGGGACTATCTCCAAACATAGTTCGCGAAGGTCCTCGGCTAACTCCTGAGGTAACTCTCCTGTCATGAGGGTGTTGACATGACTCTTGCGGCTCAACGTGTCTGCTACTACGTTAGCCTTTCCTGGGTGATAATGCAATCTCATATCATAATCCTTAATGAGATCCAACCATCTCCTCTGTCTGAGATTTAACTCCTTCTGCGTGAAAATATACTTCAAACTCTTGTGATCCGTATACACCTCACAATGGTTTCCGATGAGAAAATGTCTCCATGTCTTCAACGCATGCACCACGGCTGCTAACTCCAAATCATGCGTAGCATAATTCTTCTCATGGGGTTTAAGTTGTCGTGAAGCATATGACACAACTCTTCCTTCCTGCATAAGCACTGCTCCAAGTCCTCGACGAGAAGCGTCGCAATAAACTTCATAGTCCTTGCGTTGATCTGGCAGAATCAACACTGGTGATGTAACCAATCGTTTCTTCAACTCTTGGAAACTAGCTTCACAATCCTCAGTCCAATTGAATTTGGTGTCCTTCTTCACTAGCTCAGTCATGGGCTTAGCAATCTTTGAGAAATTCTCGATGAACCTCCGGTAGTATGCTGCAAGTCCAAGAAAACTCCGGATTTCTCCAACTGTCGTGGTTGATTCCCAACTTGTCACTGTGTCAACCTTGGCAGGGTCTACTGCTATTCCTTCTCTAGAAATAACATGTCCAAGGAATCCAACTTCCTTCAGCCAAAATTCACATTTGCTGAACTTGGCATATAACTGATGTTCTCTGAGCTTCTCAAGTACCAATCGCAAATGCTCCTCATGCTCTTCCTCATTCTTGGAAAAGACTAAATTATCGTCAATGAACACCACGACGAACTTATCCAAAAACTCCATAAGCACTTTGTTCATCAGGTTCATAAAATAGGCAGGTGCGTTAGTCAGACCAAATGACATAATGGTATACTCATACAATCCATATTTGGTGGTAAAAGCCGTCTTAGGTATATCCTGCTCTCGAATCTTTAACTGATGGTATCCTGATCGTAGATCGATCTTGGAAAATACTTTAGCTCCTTGTAGGCGGTCAAACAAATCATTGATCATCGGTAGTGGGTACTTGTTTTTGATGGTCACTTCATTCAATCCACGGTAATCAACAACCATCCTCAGCGATCCATCTTTCTTCTCCACTAGAAGTACTGGTGATCCCCAAGGTGACGAACTTGGGCGAATATAGCCTTTATCCAGTAACTCCTTGATCTGCTTCTTAATTTCCTCCAAATCTTTTGCGGGCATCCTGTACGGTCTCTTAGATATGGGCCCTGTGCCTGGCAAAAGTTCAATCAAGAACTCAATGTCTCTATCCGGTGGCATGCCTGGCAACTCTTCTGGAAATACATCCGGATAATCCTTCACCACTGGTACTTCCTCCTGTACAACTCCTGATAAGGAATTCACTTGAGTCCTCTTCGGCATATGCCGGGATACATACTTGATCCTTTTTCCTTCTGGGGTGGTAAGCAAAATCGTCTTGCTGGCACAATCGATGTTTCCTCCATACAACGATAGCCAATCCATTCCCAAAATCACATCCAAACCTTGTGACTCCAAAACTATTAGGTCTGAGGGGAAAACATGCCTACCAATGGCCAATGGCATCTGAAAACATCCTTGGCTTGCCATATACTCTGCTCCTGGCGAGGTTACTAACATAGGGGTTCTGAGAACTTTGGTGGACAGCTTAAACTTATTCACAAATCCCCTTGATATGTATGAATGCGATGCACCAGTATCGAAAAGAACGGTTGCAGTAAATGACTTAACCAAAAACTTACCTATTACTGCATCAGGCTGTGCTTCAACCTCCTCCACGCTCACGTGGTTCACGTGTCCTTTGTTGAACGGGTTCGGCTTCTTCCCAGAGCTTCCATTGCCATTTCCATTTTGGGCTTCAGGACATTCATTGGCATAATGTCGAGTCTTCTGGAACTTAAAGCAAGTGACTTGGCTCAGGTCCCTCTTGGCTGGGGTAGATGGGTTGGTGCGGTTCTGACCGTTGCTTCCTCCATTCCCATTACCATTTTTAGAGCCATTATGGTTGTGCGAACTACCTCCTCCATGGGTATGCTGAAACTGTCCTCCCGGCTTCAGGGCAAAACGTGGTTTCTGTTGAGCTCCAGAGTTATACTTCCCTTGTCCATACTACCTCTTACGGTTTTCAATCTGCTGTTGCTTCCCTTCAATCATGAGAGCTCTATCTACCAACTCCTGGTAGTTGTTGAAGGTTGCTACCATCAACTGCATACTCAGTTCATCATTCAGTCCTTCCAAAAATTTCTCCTGCTTGGCTGCATCTGTAGCAACGTCATCTGGTGCATAACGTGCTAATTTACTGAATTCCTCCACATACTGGCCTACGGTGCGTCCTCCTTGGCGTAGGTTGCGAAACTCACGCTTCTTCATAGCCATAGCTCCTGCTGAAACATGAGCTGTACGGAAAGCTTGCTGAAACTGGTCCCATGTGACAGTGTCAATAGGGTGCGTGGCTGTATAATTCTCCCACCATGATGCTGCGGGTCCATCAAGCTGATGTGCGGCAAAATGCACTCTTTCAGCATCTGTGCATCCTGCAGTGGTCAACTCCCTTCCAACTTTGCGGAGCCAATCATCTGCAACAATCGGCTCGGTGCTACTGGAAAACACCGGCGGGTTTAGCCTTAAGAAACGGGCTAAGTGATCAACAGGTGGTGGTGGCGGTGGGTTGTTGTTGTTGTTGTTGTTGTTGCTGCCTTGGTTCTGCACTAACACTTGCATCAGGGCATTCTGTTGCTGAATCAACTGGGTGATCTCTGGTGGGAAAACAAATCCGGGGTCGCGTCTCGGAGGCATCTGATGGGTTAGAAAAGATGAGAGTTCAGAATAGAATGAGGTCTAGATGAAAACACTATCCATATGCTCATGAGACAAATACAATCAATATCACTCAATCAATTCAAACAAGGCATAACAATCGATCTAACTAGCGTTACAAAGTGCTTGAACTATACTATTAAATGGGGGAAAACTACTACTGATAGGGTGGTCTACTAGAAATTCTGATCAGTTGAAGACTCCATGATGTCTGCTCCAGCTTCATCAACAAAGTCATCTTCACTTGGTTCCGAGTCGGTGTCGTCGATGATGATGTAGTTATCCGGACAAGTGCATTCGTCATCCTTTGCTTTTGGCACTGGATTTCCCATGAATACTCCAATCTTCTTCTCCAGGTCGTCATTCTTCCCTACTAGTGCGACGATTTCCTCCATATAATCCTCGCGTGTAGCCTTGAGTTCTTCCTCCAGCTCCTTGATCTTCGTCAATGCCTTCTTCAGTTCTTCCTTGTCCGAGCACATCTGGTTCTCCTGGCGACGGATATGTTGGTTTTGCTCCTGGATGAAAGCTGCAATTGATCCATCCTTCTTGGTTCTGATCATCTCCCATTGCGCGTCTCGGCGTCCACAAATCTGATAAATTGTATCCTTAAGCTCCTGGTGGTAGACTTCTCCAATGCGTCCCATAGCGATGTGGGCTGCCATGCTCTTCCCTAAACTCCAGGTTGGTGCTTCGAAAACCAATCTTATGGGTTCAGTAACTGGCACAAACGTCCTTCCTGGAATGTGAACTTGAATCTTCCAGCTCTCCTCTTCGGGTAATGTGGCGTTGTAGGTTCCGGTGATGCTTGGTATTCCTATGTTCAAGTACTTGGTGACTTCCTTCAAGTGTCGACCAAAAGGCGTGTCTTCATCTGGTTGCATGAACTTGCTCCTTGTATCCGCCATTCCTAAAAGAGTAGAAAGTGGAGAGGGGTCAGAAATGAGAAGAGAGAAGTGTTCTAGGGCTTAAGCTTAGTGGTCGTGTCCTACAGTCAGCGTGTGCTCTGATACCACCTTTGTAGCGACCAGACCTCAAATGGTCTGTGCTGCTGTGCACCAGTGTCATCCCTGGATCAGTAATGCTGACACGCACAGTACAAATGGAGGATTTATAACAGAGTAGCAATCACACACTTATTACATCGAATATCTCCAAAGAGAATAAGTATGAAAATATGGCTTAAGGCCATCTAAAACGATAACAGCGGAAGACTTGGAAGATAAGTGAGTCCATCAACTCCAGCGGCATCACTGAGTATAAGACCACGACCTAAGGCACCTTACTCGTCGTCTGAAAAATCTGCAACATGAAACGTTGCAGCCCGAAAACGGGTCAGCACATGGAATATGCTGGCAATGTAACACATAGAGAATAATGAACAGTAATAATACTATACTACATGCATATAAGGCTGGTGGAAAGCTCTATGGTTAAAGTTTTTGCGGAAAAGCCAATTTTTCCCTACTGCAAAGGAATAAATTTTATTTAACTATCATGGTGGTTGTTAAACATTGAGATGGTTGACAGCATCTCAATCCCAATTAAGTGTCATCAATAACCCAACAAAATTAATTAAAAGTAACATGGTGATGAGATTCACATGATAATCCAAGTACTAGATACTCAAATTGTCCATAACCGGGGACACGGCTAACCATGATTAGTTTGTACACTCTGCAGAGGTTTGTGCACTTTTCCCCACAAGACTCGATCGCCTCCGCTTGATTCTCGCACTACATGATGTTTGAGAAACGGATGATCGAGACACAGTCTTTCAGAAGTGTTTGCACCTTACATATGGGTAGACAGTTACACCTACTTTCCCCTACATCTGCTAGTCTACCACTGTAAGAGTTCACACAACTTAATCAACTATGCTAGAGCCCATAATAGCTTGTGGCTGCACACGGAAGTTTCTAGCATGAATAATCTCATGATCCCTTTGAACCTGGGTGGCGGTCCAAAAGAAAAACAGGCAATCCTGGAATACCCAGGTACCTCAATCCACCCAGATGTGAGTTTTAGTTGCCACCTTAAGTAAACCATTATTAACAATCTCACATCTGTCATGAATATCACTCAAACCCAATCCACGTCTACGAGCATAGCATGGCAATATAATAGCAAACGTAGAAGTAACTCCCAAGGGTTTGATAAAAGAACATGTAATAGGTACTACCTCAACTACTTCCCAATACCCACAATTTAATTAGATCCTAATCATGCAATGTTTGAGGAATAGATCTAATGCAATAAAAACTGGGTATGGAAGGTATATGATCAAAGTGTTACTTGCCTTGCTGATGATCCGCGAAACCTAGCGATTCGAAGTAACAAGCGGCACACTCCGGGTACTCTATTGCAAACAAACAAGCAAACAATAAGTACTCATCTAATGCACAGGTAAAACTCGAATGAAAGATCCAACCAGAAAGTTCAACTTAAGAACTCCGGTTTGCAAAAAGAATCAACTCGAATGAAGCAACGAAAGTCAAACGGCGAAAGAAACAAACTTCGTTTACTAATCTGGATCTAGGTCAAATTTTATAGTAGCAAAAATTTGTTTGAGTAGGTTAAACGGAAAGAGAATTTCGAGACGAAACTCTAGGCGCTTGAATCGCCTGATTCCGATAAAGGAGCGAAAAATTAAACAGAAACGAAGATTCGATCAGAAATCGAGATCTGAGATAATCGCGGAAAAATCCGATGAAAAAGAAAAACGGACGAACGGTTAAAGAACGGACGTTCGTTAACAGAGAAAATCCGACGAACGCGTTCGTTAAAACGAACGGGTCGGTGAACGTTCACAAAATAACAAAACCGAAGAAATAAACCGATCTAGGGTTTTTTTTAAACGAACGGTTCTTTTTAAACAAAACCGGCAACGACGGCGAGGTATACCTCGTCGGGGCAGGGCTCCGGCGGGGCTCCGGCTGGCTCCGGCGAGGGCGGCGGGGTGCGGCGGGGCTCAGGGGGCTCGGGGGTGGCGAGGGGCGCCTCCGGCGGCGGGGTTCGGCGAGCGCCGGCGGCCTTCGGGCTCCGGCTCCGGCGGTGAGGTGCGGGGCGGGTGCGGGGCGGCGGCGGGGTGAAAGGGAGGGGGCGGCGGCGGGGTTTATAAAGAGGGGGGAAGGGTGCTTGGAGGAGGGGGCAAGGCGCGGCGGCGGGGTGTCCGTGGCGGACACGGCGGCGGCGTCCGGCGTGCTCGCGGAGGAGAACGCGGAGATGGGTCGGCGGCTCGGCAGGGCCTCGGCCCGGTAGGGCGCGGCGCGAATTTTTTTTTTAAAACGTTCCGCCGAAAAATTCGTAGAAAAAGAAATAAAAATCCAAAAAAAGATAAAACAAATTTTCCCCGTCTAGTTAGAATATTTAGAACAGGGTGAACATTTTTTGACACAAAAATAAATTTTTGGAAACATGCAATATTTTTTTAATGCAATTAAAATTGCAAATAAAATCCAATAAATGCTTTTAACATTTTTCCTCCAATATTTCAATTGTTTTGGAGAAGTCATATTTTCTCCTCTCATTTATTTTTAATGAAATATTTTTTCGAAGAGAAAAGTAATTAAAACCAAAATCCTCGTTTTATTATTTGATGAAAATCAAATATGAAAATTCGAGAAAATCCCCAACTCTCTCCGAGGGTCCTTGAGTTGCTTAGGATTTATCGAGGATTTGTCAAAATGCAATAGAAAATATGATATGCAATGATGATCTATGTATAACATTCCAAATTGAAAATTTGGGATGTTACACACGTTTGGTACACCCAAAGCATTCCTACGGTATCCGGGAGTTGCACGATCTCATGCTCTAAGGAAATGATACTTGACATTAGAAAAGCTTTAGCAAACGAACTACACGATCTAGTGCTATGCTTAGGATTGGGTCTTGTCCATCACATCATTCTCCTAATGATGTGATCCCGTTATCAATGACATCCAATGTCCATGGTCAGGAAACCGTAACTATCGATTGATCAACGAGCTAGTCAACTAGAGGCTCACTAGGGACATATTATGGTCTATGTATTCACACATGTATTACGATTTCCGGATAACACAATTAAAGCATGAACAATAGACAATTATCATGAACAAGGAAATATAATAATAACCATTTTATTATTGCCTCTAGGGCATATTTCCAACAGTCTCCCACTTGCACTAGAGTCAATAATCTAGTTACATTGTGATGAATCATATACCCATAGAGTTCTAGTGTTGATCATGTTTCGCTCGTGGAAGAGGTTTAGTCAACGGATGTGCGACATTCAAATCCGTATGCACTTTACAAATATCTATGTCTCCATTTTGAACATTTTCACGAATGGAGTTGAAGCGACGCTTGATGTGCCTGGTCTTCTTGTGAAACCTGGGCTCCTTGGCAAGGGCAATAGCTCCAGTGTTGTCATAGAAGAGAGTCATCGGCCCCGATGCATTGGGAATAACTCCTAGGTCAGCAATGAACTCCTTCATCCAGATTGCTTCATGTGCTGCCTCTGAGGCTGCCATGTACTCTGCTTCACATGTAGATCCCGCCACGACACTTTGCTTGCAACTGCACCAGCTGACTGCCCCACCATTCAAAATGTACACGTATCCGGTTTGTGACTTAGAGTCATCCAGATATGTGTCGAAGCTAGCATCGACGTAACCCTTTACGACGAGCTCTTCGTCACCTCCATAAACGAGAAACATATCCTTAGTCCTTTTCAGGTACTTCAGGATGTTCTTGACCGCTGTCCAGTGTTCCATGCCGGGTTACTTTGGTACCTTCCTACCAAACTTATGGCAAGGTTTACATCAGGTCTGGTACACAGCATGGCATACATAATAGACCCTATGGCCGATGCATAGGGGACGACACTCATCTTTTCTCTATCTTCTGCCGTGGTCGGGCATTGAGCCGTGCTCAATCTCACACCTTGCAATACAGGCAAGAACCCCTTCTTGGACTGATCCATATTGAACTTCTTCAATATCTTGTCAAGGTATGTGCTTTGTGAAAGACCTATCAGGCATCTTAATCTATCTCTATAGATCTTGATGCCTAATATGTAAGCAGCTTCTCCAAGGTCCTTCATTGAAAAACACTTATTCAAGTAGGCCTTTATACTTTCCAAGAATTCTATATCATTTCCCATCAATAGTATGTCATCCACATATAATATGAGAAATGCTATAGAGCTCCCACTCACTTTCTTGTAAACACAGGCTTCTCCATAAGTCTGTGTAAACCCAAACGCTTTGATCATCTCATCAAAGCGAATGTTCCAACTCCGAGATGCCTGCACCAGCCCATAGATTGAGCGCTGGAGCTTCCGTACTTTGTCAGCATTTTTAGGATCGACAAAACCTTCCGGCTGCATCATATACAATTCTTCCTTAAGGAAGCCGTTAAGGAATGCCATTTTGACGTCCATTTTCCATATTTCATAATCGTAGAATGCGGCAATTGCTAACATGATTCGGACGGACTTCAGCTTCACTACGGGTGAGAAGGTCTCATCATAGTCAACTCCTTGAACTTGTCGATAACCCTTAGCGACAAGTCGAGCTTTATAGATGGTAACATTTCCATCCGCGTCCGTCTTCTTCTTCAAGATCCATTTATTTTCTATCGCTCGCCGATCATCGGGCAAGTCTGTCAAAGTCCATACTTTGTTTTCATACATGGATCCTATCTCGGATTGCATGGCTTCAAGCCATTTGTTGGAATCTGGACCCACCATTGCTTCTTCATAGTTCGAAGGTTCACCGTTGTCCAACAACATGATTTCCAGGACAGGGTTGCCGTACCACTCTGGTGCGGAACGTGTCCTTGTGGACCTATGAAGTTCAGTGGTAACTTGATCATGATCGTCATCATTAACTTCCTCTCTAGTCGGTGCAGGCACCACAGAAACATTTTCTTGTGCTGCGCTACTTTCTGGTTCGAGAGGGGTCATCTCATCAAGTTCCATTTTCCTCCCACTTACTTCTTTCAAGAGAAACTCTTTCTCTAGAAAGGACCCGTTCTTGGCAACGAAGATCTTGCCTTCGGATCTGAGGTAGAAGGTATACCCAATGGTTTCCTTAGGGTATCCTATGAAGACGCATTTTTCCGACTTGGGTTCGATCTTTTCAGGTTGAAGTTTCTTGACATAAGCATCGCATCCCCAAACTTTAAGAAACGACAGCTTAGGTTTCTTTCCAAACCATAATTCATACGGTGTCGTCTCAACGGATTTCGACGGAGCCCTATTTAAAGTGAATGCGACAGTCTCTAAAGCATAACCCCAGAATGATAGTGGTAGATCGGTAAGAGACATCATAGATCGCACCATATCCAATAGAGTGCGATTACGACGTTCGGACACACCATTACGCTGAGGTGTTCCAGGCGGCGTGAGTTGTGAAACAATTCCACATTTCCTAAAGTGTGTGCCAAATTCGCGACTCAAATATTCCCCTCCACGATCTGATCGTAAGAACTTTATTTTCCTGTCACGTTGATTCTCAACCTCACTCTAAAATTCCTTGAACTTTTCAAAGGTCTCAGACTTGTGTTTCATTAAGTAGACATACCCATATCTACTCAAGTCATCAGTGAGGGTGAGAACATAACGATAGCCACCGCGAGCCTCAACGCTCATTGGACTGCACACATCAGTATGTATGATTTCCAATAAGTTGGTTGCTCGCTCCATTGTTCCGGAGAACGGAGTCTTGGTCATTTTGCCCATGAGGCATGGTTCGCACGTGTCAAATGATTCATAATCAAGAGACTCCAAAAGTCCATCTGCATGGAGTTTCTTCATGCGTTTGACACCAATGTGACCAAGGCGGCAGTGCCACAAGTATGTGGGACTATCATTATCAACCTTACATTTCTTGGCATTCACACTATGAATATGTGTAACATCACGTTCGAGATTCATTAAGAATAAACCATTGACCAGCGGGGCATGACCATAAAACATATCTCTCATATAAATAGAACAACCATTATTCTCGGATTTAAATGAGTAGCCATCTCGCATTAAACAAGATCCAGATACAATGTTCATGCTCAAAGCTGGCACTAAATAACAATTATTGAGGTTTAAAACTAATCCTGTAGGTAAATGTAGAGGTAGCGTGCCGACGGCGATCACATCGACCTTGGAACCATTCCCGACGCGCATCGTCACCTCGTCCTTTGCCAGTCTCCGCTTATTCCGCAGCTCCTGCTTTGAGTTACAAATATGAGCAACCGCACCGGTATCAAATACCCAGGAGCTACTACGAGCGCTGGTTAAGTACACATCAATAACATGTATATCACATATACCTTTGGTATTGCCGGCCTTCTTATCCGCTAAGTACTTGGGGCAGTTCCGCTTCCAGTGACCGTTTCCCTTGCAATAAAAGCACTCAGTCTCAGGCTTGGGTCCATTCTTTGTCTTCTTCCCGACAGCTTGCTTACCGGGCGCGGCAACTCCCTTGCCGTCTTCTTGAAGTTCTTCTTACCCTTGCCTTTCTTGAACTTAGTGGTCTTATTCACCATCAACACTTGATGTTCCTTTTTGATCTCCACCTCCGCTGATTTCAGCATTGAATATACCTCAGGAATGGTCTTTTCCATCCCCTGCATATTGAAGTTCATCACAAAGCTCTTGTAGCTAGGTGGGAGCGACTGAAGGATTCTGTCAACGACCGCGTCATCCGGGAGATTAACTCCCAGCTGAGACAAGCGGTTGTGCAACCCAGACATTTTGGGTATGTGTTCGCTGACGGAACTATTCTCCTCCATCTTACAACTGTAGAACTTGTCGGAGACTTCATATCTCTCGACCCGGGCATGAGCTTGGAAAACCATTTTCAGCTCTTGGAACATCTCATATGCTCCGTGCTGCTCAAAACGCTTTTGGAGCCCCGGTTCTAAGCTGTAAAGCATGCCGCACTGAACCAGGGAGTAATCATCACTACGTGACTGCCAGGCGTTCAGAACGTCTTGAGTTGCTGGGAAAACAGGTGCATCACCTAGCGGTGCTTCAAGGACATATGCTTTCTTGGCAGCTATGAGGATAATCCTCAGGTTAGGGACCCAGTCCGTGTAGTTGCTACCATCGTCTTTCAGCTTGGTTTTCTCTAGGAACGTGTCGAAGTTGAGGGCAACATTAGCATGGGCCATTTGATCTACAAGACATATTGTAAAGATTTTAGACTAAGTTCATGATAATTAAGTTCATCTAATCAAATTATTAATGAACTCCCACTCAGACAGACATCCCTCTAGTCATCTAAGTGATACATGATCCGAGTCAACTAGGCCGTGTCCGATCATCACGTGAGACGGACTAGTCATCATCGGTGAACATCTTCATGTTGATCGTATCTGCTATACGACTCATGCTCGACCTTTCGGTCTCTTGTGTTCCGAGGCCATGTCTGTACATGCTAGGATCGTCAAGTCAACCTAAGTGTATAGCGTGTGTAAATCTGGCTTACACCCATTATATGCGTACGTTAGAACCTATCACATCCGATCATCACGTGGTGCTTCGGAACAACGAACCTTCGCAACGGTGCACAGTTAGGGGGAACACTTTCTTGAAATTTTAGCGAGGGATCATCTTATTTATGCTACCGTCGTTCTAAGCAAATAAGATATAAAACATGATAAACATCACATGCAATCAAATAGTGACATGATATGGCCAATATCATTTTGCTCCTTTTGATCTCCATCTTCGGGGCGCCATGTTCATCATCGTCACCGGCATGACACCATGATCTCCATCATCATGATCTCCATCATCGTGTCTCCATGAAGTTGTCTTGCCAACTATTACTTCTACTACTATGGCTAACAGTTAGCAATAAAGTAAAGTAATTACATGACGTTCCAGTTGACACGCAGGTCATAAATAAATTAAGACAACTCCTATGGCTCCTGCCGGTTGTCATACTCATCGACATGCAAGTCGTGATTCCTATTACAAGAACATGATCAATCTCATACATCACATATATCATTCATCACATCCTTCTGGCCATATCACATCACATGACACTTGCTGCAAAAACAAGTTAGACGTCCTCTAATTGTTGTTGCAAACTTTTACGTGGCTGCTATAGGTTTCTAGCAAGAACGATTCTTACCTACGCCAAAACCACAACGTGATATGCCAATTTCTATTTACCCTTCATCAGGACCTTTTCATCGAATCCGACCCGACTAAAGTGGGAGAGACAGACACCCGCTAGCCACCTTATGCAACTAGTGCATGTCAGTCGATGGAACCTGTCTCACGTAAGCGTACGTGTAAGGTCGGTCCGGGCTGCTTCATCACACGATGCCGCCGAATCAAGATAAGACTAGTAACGGCAAGTAAATTGACAAAATCGACGCCCACAACAACTTGTGTTCTACCCGCGCATAGAAACTACGCATAGACCTAGGCGCCCCCCTTTAGGGTTCCCCCCAAACCCTAGGCGCATGGGCCCTAGGGGGGTTGGAGCCCAGCCCACTAAGGGCTGGTTCCCTTCCACCTACAGCCCATAAGGCCCTCCGGGGCAGGTGGACCCCCGGAACCCCTCCGGTGGTCCCGGTACAATACCGGTATACCCCCGAATATTTCCGGTGACCGTATGGTGACTTCCCACATATAAATCTTTACCTCCGGACCATTCCGGAACTCCTCGTGACGTCCGGGATCTCATCCGGGACTCCGAACAACATTCGGTAATCACATACAAACCTTCCTTATAACCCTAGCGTCATCGAACCTTAAGTGTGTAGACCCTACGGGTTCGGGAATCATGCAGACATGACCGAGACACCTCTCTAGCCAATAACCAACAGTGGGATTTGGATACCCATGTTGGCTCCCACATGTTCCACGATGATCTCATCGGATGAACCACGATGTCGAGGATTCAAGCAATCCCGTATACAATTCCCTTTGTCAATCGGTACTTTACTTGCCCGAGATTCGATCGTCGGTATCCCAATACCTCGTTCAATCTCGTTACCGGCAAGTCACTTTACTCGTTCCGTAATGCATGATCCCGTGACTAACTACTTAGTCACATTGAGCTCATTATGATGATGCAATACCGAGTGGGCCCAGAGATACCTCTCCGTCATACGGAGTGACAAATCCCAGTCTCGATCCGAGCCAACCCAACAGACACTTTCGGAGATACCTGTAGTGCACCTTTATAGCCACCCAGTTACGTTGTGACGTTTGGTACACCCAAAGCATTCCTACGGTATCCGGGAGTTGCACGATCTCATGCTCTAAGGAAATGATACTTGACATTAGAAAAGCTTTAGCAAACGAACTACACGATCTAGTGCTATGCTTAGGATTGGGTCTTGTCCATCACATCATTCTCCTAATGATGTGATCCCGTTATCAATGACATCCAATGTCCATGGTCAGGAAACCGTAACCATCTATTGATCAACGAGCTAGTCAACTAGAGGCTCACTAGGGACATGTTATGGTCTATGTATTCACACATGTATTACGATTTCCGGATAATACAATTAAAGCATGAACAATAGACAATTATCATGAACAAGGAAATATCATAATAACCATTTTATTATTGCCTCTAGGGCATATTTCCAACAATACGCCTGTTATGCATTCCCGCATAAAGCTCCCTCAGGATTTGCCTCTTGTAGCTCCTCTTGCCATCTTCATCCTTGCTGTCCACATCATCAGACAACACCTATACAAATAGTAAAACAAATTTGGCATCAAATCAATGATTACATGCCGTGTAGTAGGATTAGGAATTTATGGCTATTTATGTATACATATCCAGAGATTATGGTTTGATTTTTAAGCACAGTCGTCTATGTACAGACCAATCTTGAAGAAAATAATGGCACAAACATATGTAGGTCATTCAAAATCAATTTTCAAGTCCTGGCTACGAATTATTAGCACGGACACTAACCCTAGTCGGATTACTAGCAGAAATCATTTGCACAGATGAAACAACTAATCACTTATCACTTGTACCATTCAAACAATCAATACACTACACGGATCTAACGAAACTTACTCAGATTTCATGGATTGGGAGAACATAACCATAGGATTTTTATTCCAAAAAGGGGGAGGCAGGAGTAACCAGAGAAACCCTATGATCTATTTGACACATAACTGAGTATAGATGACTAACCAGCTGTCCGTCGTCGTCGGAGTCATCGCCGGAGTGGTCATCGGAGTCGGTGTGGAACTCCGCCTCCGGCTGTGGAAGCTCGACGCCGTCGACGATGTCAGGGTGCAGCGATAACTCACCGGCAGTTACAGCAACCTCTGTCTCCATCTGCACGCCGTGCTCCAGTGCTTTAGCAGCCCCGGCGTCGCCACTCCCTCCGATGGCGCGCTTTGGTGGCATCCTCATACACTGACGGCTTTGAGGACTGAGAGCAGCATCGAGGATGCAACTGGAGAGAGAGGATTGTGTGTGTGGCAAGGATGGGGGGTGCGGCCGCTCGGGCGCAACATTAATATGGAGTAGTGGGAGTTGTGGGAGAAAGGCGGGCGGCGGTGAAACCGATGGCTCGCCTCCCGGTGAGCCTACGCACCAGACTGCTGGCAGGCCTACCAAAGTTTCACACAGCTACACGCATGCCTCCCGATGACACTGCGCAGCGAGCACGCCTCCGTCAATTCACACACTTGCACGCACGCCTCCCCGTCTGCCTGCGCGGCAGACTGCTCGCATGCGTCCCATCAACTCACGCCTGCTCGCACGCCACACGGGTTGCACGGCGGCACGTATATTGTTTTTCTATTTGGATGATTAATGTTGCCGCTTTATTGCTTAACCGAAGCATGACACGTATCCATTGTTGGTGTAACGCTCACGGTTCGAATAAATAATCTGTTTGGGATATTTGTTCCCAATTATTAATAATCTCACATTTGTAATTAGATAAAGATTACATCAAAACTGGTCTCAAATTTGACAAAAAAGTACAATGCCACTTTGTATTGGTGTCCATATGACAACATGATAAGTTTCATGAACTTCAAATAAGTTTTGGATGTACTAGAATTTAAAAACCAAGATTCTCAATGTTTGAAATTTGTTTCACGGGGAGTAAACATGCACCCAGTGAGACACATGTGTTTTTGCAATCCATTTAGGTGCACTGTCACGTGTGCGTGTTGCTCAAATTTGATTTTTGCACATTATACCCGTAGAAAATCAATCAATTAATGTACTAAAACGTCTTAATCATCTCTGTGATTTTTTTTATATTAAAACGTCCCTCCTTTGGTAACATATGTTCACCACGGGATAATTAATTTAACATGCATCGTAGTTGCGGTGGATTCGCGGTGTGTGTGTGTGGGTGTCTGCGTCTGGGGGTGGCGGGTGGCTCGCAGTACACTACGAGTTGTGAGCCACCGTGTGAGTTGGCCGTTTTGTTAGGCAGGCCGGTGCCACATCAGAGTCGTCAAATCGTTATTTAAAACATTACACAACCCTTTCATACATACATGTTTTGGCCACATGCAGTCGATGGTTGTCCTACATGACACTCGATACTCACGTGTGACGCTTTCTGTGGGCTCACGAGGTCGTCTTCCATCACTTTGACGAACAGCCGGCAGTGAGGTTAATTTGACCAGCAAGGTAGAATCTTTTTTGTTTCTGTTATGGTGGTATATAGTACGCGTCGAAGAGGTGCGAGGGGACTAGCATATATACTATACATACGCGTCCGTGAACAAGTACACCTCACTCAGTGTCGGGACTCGTTGGTTTCCGAGGCACGTGCCACATCAAAATTGTGAAATTGGCTATTCAAACATCACACAACACCTTTTTGGGCCACATGCATGCACGCGGTGGTTATCCTAGATAGGATACTAACGTGTGACGCTTCCATCTGTGGGCCCACAAGGCCATCGTCGATGCATGCATGCATCACTTTGACCTACATCGGGAGAGGTTAATTAATTTCACCATCGATGAGGATTCTTTTGAGTTGTACATATATTATGGTAGGGGCATATAGTATGCGGTGAAGAGGGGGGAAGGGGACCATCATATGTAGTACGCTTCATGAGCCTCGCTCTGTGTGGGTGCATGGTTTATGGTTTTTGAGGCATGTGGCACATCAAAGTTGTGCATTTTGGGTATTGAACATATATATGTTTGGCCCACATGCAAAGTGGTGGTAGCTGTCCTCTCATACCCACTTAAGCGGTTATCAGCGATATCGATGCTTTCCATTTGTGGGCCCGCTTGGTCCATCACTACTTTTTGCCTGACAACAAGAGAGGTTAATTTGACTTAGGAGGGGATTATTATTTTCCTCTGGGATGACATGCATGATACAGTTTGAGCACACACACATGCATGTGTACGCATGAATCCCTCCCATCGAGTCGAAGTGGCTCGTACAACGACACATCATGAACCGATCTCGCTCTGTGTTGGGAGCTAGTGTACGATTTTTGACGCACGCGCCACATCAATGTTGTGTATTCAAACATGCATGCACGCATCACCTCCATACATATGCATGTAGTAGTTGCCTTCGAACGGTACACTCCCTCACGTGGTTATCGGCGACAAGCCTATATATTCGTGGGCCCGCGTGGACATCCATGATCACCTTGACCAACAACAAGATAGGTTACCATGGCGGATTCCTCATTTGGTTCGTGTTATCGTAGTATAGGTCATGGTGAGATTCAGACCTTAAGTTTGAGCGCATATACTATACACGCATGCATGCATGAATCCCTGTCGTTGGCTTGAAGTGTGGTGTAACATACATATGCATCGTCAACCTAACCTTCACTCAGTGTGGGGATTTCTAGTTCGAAATCACGGTGCCACATCAAAGTTGTCCCATTGTTACTCAAAACACACATCTCCATACATATGTTTGGGCCACATGCATGCAGTGGTTGTCTTCGGGGACTAGCTACTTCTGTGATTATTGGCGAGCTAGCCCATCTCCGGGGTCGCATGGACGGCCATCACTTTGACCAACAACAAGAGAGAGGTGGTACGACCAAGGTGGATTATTCTTGGTCCGTTTTATGATCCATCTTGGTGAGATATGCCTCTCTGGCCCGCCGACTGAAAGTGTGTGTTGGGGGGTTGCTACTTTGCACTTTGCTAGGTGAACCTCGGTTGGGGGGGCATGCATTCATAGCTCAGGATTCCCTTCGTGCCGACACGAGGGGGGCTGCTAGCTACTTCGCACTTTGCTAGGTGAACCTCGGTTGGGGGGAGGGGGCATGCATTCACAGCATAGGATTCCCTTCGTGCCGACACGAGGGGGCTGCTAGCTACTTCGCACTTTGCTAGGTGAACCTCGGTTGGGGGGGCATGCATTCATAGCTTAGGATTCCCTTCGTGCCGACACGAGGGAGGGAGGGCTGCTAGCTACTTCGCACTTTGCTAGGTGAACCTCGGTTGGGGGGGCATGCATTCATAGCTTAGGATTCCCTTTGTACCGACACGAGGGAGGGGGGCTGCTAGCTACTTCGCACTTTGCTAGGGTGAACCTCGGTTGGGGGGCATGCATTCATGGCTTAGGATTCCCTTCGTACCGACACGAGGGAGGGGGGCTACTAGCTACTTCGCACTTTGCTAGGTGAATGAACCTCGATTGGGAGGCATGCATTCACAGCTTAGGATTCCCTTCGTGCCGACACAAGGGAGGAGGGGGGCTGCTAGCTACTTCGCACTTTGTTAGGTGAACCTCGGTTAGGGGGAGGGGGCATGCATTCATAGCTTAGGATTCCCTTCATGCCGACACGAGGGGGGGTGGGGGCAAGTAATACCGTGTGCTTTGCGAGAGAGGTGCCACATCGAAGTTGCATTTGGTATTTGAAAATCAAACCACCCTTTCGATACATAAATTTGGTCCACATGCAAGTGTGTTCGTGTTCTGACCCTCTCCCGCGTCATTTTTCTCCAAGTTTATGAACATTAGACAAGTCAGATGACGCAACAGATACGGTTCGCTCAAACTAACCGTGTGCCATGCCAGTGCCCCTGTCACGCACACATCCGCACAGTACATTGGGCTCCATGAGGCTCCCCCTCTCAAAAATATCTGCCCGCCTCGAGGGTTGTTCTGTTTCATAACACACGGTTGTTACCTCCGGACCATGTGCGATATTTCTTGTTCCCAATCCCGCCTGCATCCCTAGAAAATATATGCCCGCCTCGAGGATTTTTCTGTTTCATGACACACGGTTATTATCTCCGGACCGTGTGCGATGCACTATCATCAAAATTTTGAATAGGCCGGCATTTCACTCCCGCGTTTGACTCCCACGTAGTAAAATTTTCAGTACCCGCATCATTTCCTCAAACACCCCTGCCCCCTCCACACACACACACACACAACACACACACACACACACACCAAAACCTCCTCGGGTGTGCGCACACACCCCCCTCCCTTGCTTGAAACCCTAGCAAGGTCCCCGCCGCCGCCGCCGCAAGGCCTCCATTGTCAACATCTGCCGGTTTGCCCTGCAGCTTACCCATTGATCTCCATACCCAGACCGCCCTGAGTTTCTTAGATGACGCCTGCCAAACGCCCCCTTTCCCACAGATCCCCATCCCCATACCCATCCCCCACTCAAGAGCATCGCAGCCTAAGCCCGGCTACGCTTCCCGTGGATCTCG
Source organism: Triticum aestivum (assembly GCF_018294505.1). NCBI lineage: Eukaryota > Viridiplantae > Streptophyta > Magnoliopsida > Poales > Poaceae > Triticum > Triticum aestivum. The sequence goes on from NC_057802.1 coordinate 141,101,600, forward strand.
AGGAGCGACTGGCCCAAAAGAGGTGTATAGCGGTCTCTTCGCCCGACGTCGCCGAGGAAGCTGACGACCATTAGTAGCGGTAGGCACTCAAGCAACGGCCTAGAGTATGCGAGCATGTCTCGGCCACCGGCTACGACATTGAGGTCATCGACAGCGACGGCCTGAGGCAGGCTATGTCACAGGTTAAGTGGCCCACCCCCAACCCCTCGGGTTCAACCGCCATCGATCTCATCCATGGCCCCGCCGCTGATCTCCTCTGGCTCGCTGTCAACAATTTTCCATTCAACATCGCCATCGAGCCCTTTTGTCATTTCTGAAGGACACGTCCGGCGACGCTGGCTTGGGATCCAGGGCTTCCAAGTCAGACCTCATCTACGCCGACCACGAGGAGGGCACCCTCTCTAACTCTTCCTGGGGAAAGAGCCCATCTGCTCTTCCAAGGGGAAAGCGCTCGTCTGCGACATCAGGGAGGGCACCCTACAACCGTGATCTTCAAGGGGAAGGAGCCCATCTGCTACAACATGGAGCACATCTAGGGTCCGTGCTCTTCCCACGGGAACAAGCCCATCTGTGACAAGTGAGGAAACCCATGATTTGTTTTGCCATGCCTCTTCACAGGGGGAAACCCATGATTTGTTTTGTCGAGTCCCTTTTGTAGTGTAGTGAGAATATGTCCAGTTTTAATTGCTATATCTGGTTGTTTGCAGTATGCCTTGTTTATTTCAGTTGTTCACAATGTGATGCTCTATATGTGCAATTATTTACTGTGCAGTACATTTCATCAATCCAGTTTTAAACATACCGATAGGAATGCATATATTTGCTTGCTGTTAAGATTGTTATAGCTAGCATATGCCTCTTTTAAAGTTTTTTGATTGTTCAGTTGTTTGTATTTAGCATATGTCCAGTTTGAAATGCTATCTTTGGTTGTTCGTAGTATGCCTTGTTTATTCCAGTTATTCACAACGTGATGTTCTCTATATGTGCAAGTATGAACTAGGCAGTTCAATTTCATCAGTACCACTTTCAACAATACCACTATGAATGACTACATTTGGTTGCTGCATCTTGTAGTTAACACGCCTTTCCAATTTTATTTAACAATAACCAATGTACTTAGACCAGCACAATACCAGTTTGAATGACTATGTTTGCTTGTTGTTAAATGTTAGGCCTATTGCAGTTAGCACACCTTTCCACTTGTTTTGCTTTACTAGCGTGCTTAAACCTGCACACTGAAGCTATCTTTTGGAGATTATTTTGTCTGCCATGGATAATTTTGGTTGATGTTTAGCCTGTTGTGCTTAACATGCTTCTCGATGTACCTACACAGGACAATTTTAGGAACGACTGCTATTTTCCATTGAGGTTAGTTTCATCCCATGGCTTATATCTGCTCACTGTTCAGGATATCGGTAGCTGGTACCATATAGGCCGGCGGCTGATAAGTGACTAGTCGGTGAATCGGACTTTTAACTGAATATATCTGCAACCCATTTATCATTAGGTTAACTAGGGCGATATGTAATATATCTGAGGCTATATAGCAACATGCATTGTACTTAATGTCTAAATATGCAATCCTAGGCTACATAGAAACAAGGAAGAGTGTTACATTAATGTTCTAATGATGTCTAGATATATGTAGAAGAGCAGCAGCAATAACAACAACAACAACAACAACACAGCCCTGTTTGGATACTCAATTGAGCTAGAGGTTAGAGTTAGTTTCTAGCTCATGACTAACCCTGAACTAACTCCATTCAAAGAGTTGTTTGGATGGCAGGGTTAGATTGACAATAAATGCACTAGGAGAACTAGCTCCAATTAACACCTCTTGGGTTGGATAGTTTTTTTGGGTGGGTTATAGATGCAACTAGCTCAAACTAGCCCTCATGTTTAGATATACTTTAGGGCTATTTGAGCCCGAACTAGCTCAAAGTAACTGTAACCCATGGATACAACAGCAGTTAATCAGCCGATAATTTGTAAGTAAACTCCTTCCATCCCATAATATAAGATGTTAATTCATCTAACATGTGAGTATATTGGATGTTATAATATACTCCCTCAGTTCCTAAATATTTGTCTTCTTAGAGATTTCAAATGGACTACCACATACGGATGTATATAGACATATTATAAAAGAGTGTTGTACTACATCATTGTGCAATTGTTGTTTAGTTTCTAATATTAACTTGGTGCTTTTAGGTACATATGTCATTGGTAAAGATCCGCGCTTCGACCCTTTCTGCGTATGGGGCAATGAGATATCGATGAACCAGCATCAAGTGAGGAAGCTGATAAAGATTGTTACTAAAATGGGTCCAAAGATGGCAATTAAACTATTTGTTTACACTTTATCCAAGACAACAGCGAACTGCAGGATGGTAAGTAAGAACTTTGCAGCCTTCTTTTTGCTGCCCATAACGAGTTGTGTTAGATGACAATGTCTGAATCTTTTTTCCTTTGCAGTGTTTGCCAAAGCAGTTTACTCAAGATTACCTCACAAACTACATGATTGGTGGGCATGCAAAGGTTAAAGTATTTCTACTAGAACACGATGATTATCTAGATGTTTTCATGAAGACCGTGAAGGATGGGCGGACGGCCATCATGGTTGGACTAGAGTCGTGCGTGCCTTCTGCATGGAGGAGGGCACAATATGGGCATTCCGCTTCACCTTGTTCAGCAACCAGTATACAACTGTGGTTCATCATTCTTTATTTGGTTCTTATGTAATTCTTGAACATATGTACCTATGAATCGAATAATGCATTGGTTGTTTGAACCTGATGGATATGAATAAAGCTGTAGCATACATTCAAATTCAAATCGGTACAATTTGAAAAAGCAACAATTAAATTACAGTGAAATTACGCTCTCCAGGTTGTTATGACACACACGGTTAGTAAAACACAAACATTTGTGATATGCCCCATAATGCGAGACGGTTCACAGAGAGGAAACGTGTGTAAGCATGCACACAGTTGCCGTTTGCAAAGCGTGTGCGATGTCAGACAAAATCACAAACGGTGCAGGGAAACTAAATGTTTGTGTTAGTTGCCTTATCGTACATGATTCGCAACCATGAACTGTTTCTGGTGAAGTATGCATCGTAAACGTTGCACCACAGAATAGCATGTGCGATAGTTGTCGTGTATGATGATGTTACGACAGTTCGACGTTTCGTAATCCCGACCGACACTCGTACGATGATTAGCTAATCTTCTTAACAGTGAACCGTTTGTGATGGGCCGCGCATCATGCACGTTCTATAATAGTGAACCGTTTGTGATGGGCCGCGCATCGTAAACGTAGCACCACAGAATACCGACTGCGATGGAAATGCGAGCAGAAACGAGTAGGAGTACTGTAGGGTCCCTATCCCCGACGGTTTCTGGTTCGTGTGGGAAGGACCCCTGTCACCCACACTCACTTGGCGACGGTTCCAAATGCCGTCACGGAAAGGGGTTAAAACTCCTAAGTGTCAAGTAGTATACCATCCTCAAAGGGGTCAAGTGAGCATGCATAAAGGAGATGATTCACCTTTACATGTAAGAAGTAGATGTCGCATGTGTCACTTGCCAAACGGACTCTTGACATGATGATGTCCGTGGGATGCTCCGCATCAGATATACTCTAGGGCCCTCGCGTGATCCGACCTGGATAAGTATGTACATGCAATAAGGATTATGAGATAATTCGGTTTTGAGGCCGGCGTCACAGGAATGAGAAAGAGGTCGGGCTGCAACAAGGATGATCTATTCGCCATGAGCCCGGCAACATATATCATGAGGCAAAGGGAACAGAAGTGTGGCACGTTGTATAGGTTCGCCAAAACAAATTCATTGTCTGCTTGCTGGTCGGCAAGCTCTGCTAGAGGCTGCTACCAACCAAGCAGGTCGGATCACATCCGACTTCACTGGTCAGAAGTGGTCCAACCTGAACTTGGATATGGGCCAAGTAGACTTGTGGGCTTTAGGATCCATGCGGGGCCGATGTACTGAGACCACGATGGATGTGTATATATAGTGGAGTGTGACACACATATTCGGTTGATCACTTAGGCGTTTATCGTTAGGGCTTTGCATGTGTTGCAATTAGCAACCTCCACTCGCCGCCGGTTGTGCGATTGGACCTAGCAGTCTGCCGCATGGGTTCCTCCTACACACGTGAATACTGTTAGAGGAGGTGCACTTGCGCCGCTTAGGCAAACTTGTTCGAGGGATCTGACGACCGGCTGTTTGAGGGAGATCAGGCAGGGGAAGACCACTCCTAAGATGTGCTGCCCCAACACTTCTTCGGATGCATGGCACTGCGCATCTAGTGGCATTGATCTCATAATCCATCTCCCTTATCATGTTGCTGGTTGATCTGTGCTTAGAAAAAAATTATATTACAGTTGAGGCATGTAGCCCAACATCTAACACCATCTCTCAAACGTATAGAGAAACTTGTCGTGGGCATCTTCCTTGGCTAATCCACCCAAACCCTCTCCTGAACTTTTGCCTGGCGACACCATGGAAAGAAAGAGATAATGTTTGATTGCTTTTAATTAAGTCAATTATCGATTCAGTCACCTCGAAACAATGGTTGTGGTAAGTAAATACCACGTTTTAAGTGACAAAAAACCAGAATTGAACTATATATATATACTATTTTTAAGAGTAGGCTAGGAATATTTTATTACTTTTAGGAATGCAATTATTACTATTACAAGGCAATTATTCATCTGATCTCCCTAAAATGATGGTTGCAACAAGTCCAAATAATATTTTACCTCCCAAAAACGACTCGTAATACCAACCACCACCACTACAATGTAGCACCAACCCCCATTTAATAAAGATATGTATCACCTGCGTAGATGTCTAAATACACCTTTTAGGAAGATATTCATGTACAACATACAAAATGGAAGGAAATGCATTTGTGGCATCTTGATTGGATGTATGAGTTCTATTACTGGTCAGTGGACATAGCACATCTAGCTTAACATTTCAGTAAGACAAGGACCCATAGTTTAAATATAACAAGACATTCTCATGTTTTTAACCGGTGTATATATAATATATGTGTTTTCAACTCATAAGTATTGATGAACATATCGATGAGGTCATTTAAACTATTTTATGGTGTATACAAACATGCAATGGAGTTTATTGATAAGTTCCACGTGCATTGCACGATGAGGGTTCAAATAACTAGAGTATGACCGAATATCAACATACCATATTACACTCAAACATGTCCATTTAGAGTCATGTATACATAAAGTATAAGCTATAGATTTCATTTCATCGAAATCTTAGTACAACTACAATATATTATATGGCCGCATGGTATTTACTACATAATACTAGCGTGAAATATATCTAACACATTTGTCTTTTAAGTCTCACATGTTGTTGTTTTTAGTAGAAAATAATAAGAATAACTAAATATTGCAACTGCAAAGGCAAGACTTTATGAAGGTGTTGCCATAGCCTTGAGCCAATTTTTTTTAAACGAATGAAAAACCTATTTAAAAAAACATGGGAGAATCAACTTATAGAACAATCTAGAGCTGTTTTTATGAATATTGTGCAATGTAAATAAGAAAGTAAAAAACGAATGTCAAAGCTTTTAGAGTATAATAAGGTTGAAGAATTATAAGTTGGAAGATTTCTGAACTAAGGTGGAGTGTATTTTTCCAGATTTGTGTATCTTGTGTATTATGCTTAAACCAAAGCATGAAATCTTCAACATACGTGTGGCAAAATTCAGTAAGGGAAAAAAACATCGAACAACTAGCACTACTCAGATTTGACACATTTGTACCCTTGGATCAATTCATCCAACAACCAATCTTCCAAGTAATTCTCACACTATAGAGTGGTATAAAAAATCAAGATTAATATACAACTAGCATCATTATTTCCTTACTTATGATGCAAAAATCATTTTATTTAGTTCCTTATTTGCGTGAAGCCTTGTTAGTACATGCTTTTCATCATGCATTAATTATCTACTCCCTCCATTCATTATAATAAGATGTTCTAACTTTTTTTAATTCAGATGTATATAGACGCATTTTAATGTGTTTGTTCACTCATTTCAGTTCATATATAATCCATATTGAAATATCTGAAACATCTTATATTTGTGAACGGAGGGAGTATTGTTTACTTCCTTATTTGTGTGGAGTACGTGCTTATCTTCGTGCATTACTTATGTCTTATTATTGACTTACTTATTTGCAACAGGTGGTGGAGAGGAGAAGCTTCTAGGTCTCAGTCGACTGAGACTTAACCAAGTCTAAGTCAAGTGATATAACATGTAAGAAAGAAAGAGCAAAACTAAAAGAAAATTTTGCACGACTCTCGACGTAAAATCCTATGAATATAGCATCGACTGAGACTTGGTTAAGTCTTAGTCGATTGAGACTTAGCAATCCCCAGAGGAGAACATATAAACTAACACGATGACCACAAATTCATGCTTAATACCGCCTCTTCTATTCCATAATGTTAGGTGTATTTGTTTTTTAGTTAAATTCCAATTTGTTAGCTTTATATGCTTGTTTACCCTTTAGTATAGTAGATATATACTACAAAACTGGATTTGAATAAGAAGGTTCCACGCATGTATTTTCTTTACACTTTCTCTAGATAGCCTTCGATGGATAGTGATTGCTTTCTTGAGGTTAGCATAATTTAAATTTAGCTTTGTTCTTTTCATACTGTAAGAGTAGCAAAGGTGCCACTTCATGAAGATTCCAGATTGTTGATATCTTGTTTGTGTGGAATCTTGTCCGAAAATAAAAATCTTTCGTACATCGATGATCAGAAGGTTGGTTGTTTTAAATTTTATATATAACATTTTCATCGATATATCATATGGTTGAACATTCAAGTTAGAAAAGCACTCAAGAGCACCCCTTACAAAAGTTAAATACTCCTAAACTCTATATATGGTCTTGCACGTATGCATGGATCCCTGACCCCACCATATTAGGTATAATCATCGTGACAACTGACAACGAGCTCTCTCTCAAGAAGAAAACATTGAGATCTTTGTTGGGGTTGGAATTTTGTTTTATTTAGCTTTGCTAGGTAATGCTTAATTTCGGCCAGTCTGCTCTTGTCCGGTCCGGGTTATTAATTAGAGCCACGAGATGGAATTGAACTGGGCCTGGAGTGTAGGAGTAAAACATGATGATATCCTGGTACCATTTTTTTCAGGATATACACTGGACTCGACTAATGCATGCTTATCAACTCATTTTTTTAATGTATGCTTATTATACGACATGTATTTGAACCATGTCTTTTTTTTGCGATGGATGTATTTGAACCTCATCTACGTAGTAGTACTCAATTAATGCATGCATATTATACATCGGGCGGAAAGCCTTCGGTAAAAAGAAAAACAGGAAAAAAAGACCTGCGGTAAAGGAAAAAGGGCGAAAACCCGGCAGTCAAAACAAGAGGGACAGAAAATCTGTACGTGCATTATGCGGCCGCGGGTCTAGCAGAAACCCAGTGATGACGACTATACACAACACATGCATATTTCACGTATATATTTTTTGGTACTAATAAGTAAGTATATTTCATAATTAAACCTTCCTATCAATACGTGTGCCAGTATATTTTGAGGATTTCTTATTGAGCGGAAGTGTACGTGTTTTAGCAGACACCAGTGTACTAAAAATACTAGTAAGGAACATGTCCAGAAAAAAAATGGAAAATGCGTCATGGCATAGCCACAAGTGCTCATATCTATGGTAGCATAATAAACACCAGCCCATGGCCATGGACGTGCGTTACGTACACGTGCCCATGCCCAGTGTGTCAAGTCTTTATCTTTGCAGATTTATATTTTAATTTTTGACATTAAGGTTTCATAGATAATGAACAACTAAATACATCGCCCGCTGATTATTTACTTAGCGTGCTGCGCGATAAAGTATATCTATGGCGCTATAGACAAGTCATATGAAGGTACATAGCACGGTGCAGCCACATATTTTTGCATGCGCACAAGGCTCTCCTGCGTGCATTGGCGCGGAGCGCATGATCACACGTTAGAGCGCCAAGATGAAACTGCCGTGAGGGCAATGGTCCCTTTTTGTCCAAAAACTTCACAAACTAGATCCGGGAATACGGGAAACTGACTTCAGCTTTTACCGCGACATGGACGTACTGATCTATATATGGAACCAAATAACTGAAATAACTTTCTTGCATGTTTTCCGTCTACTACTACATTCATTAGTTTCTAGACAAAGAGCAAATTAACTTTTTCTCCATCTTTTGGGCCTAATACAATAATTAGTTTCTAAACAAAGAGCTGGTGCATTTACAAACTCGTCCACCTTCTTTTTACTTTTGAGGTCTGGGTGAGTTTGGTAAAGTTACATAATTCACCTCATGCTTTGGCATAATTCATTGTACAATGCCTCTCCTTTGTTACATTAGATGTAGCTTTCATTTGTGATAGAAAATATGTACTAGAATCTTTATCTTTACCTAATAATAAAGCGATTAGTGCTTCTGGTTGTCATTGCTCATTTTACAAAAAAAACCTTGTATTTTCCCGAAATCAACCCGCTGCCTGGACTTAAGTGACAAAAACGAATCGTATTTTGTATTTTTTCTAGAAACCCATTATGTTTTCGTGAAATAAATCCACATTCTTGACTTAGTAAAAAACAAATTGTTTTTCATTTTTTTTAGGAAACCCCCTACTGTTCCTATTAATTAATCCACAGTTCAACTATAAGTGGCAAATGCTTTTAAAAAATTATATCTTTTAGACCGTAACTCCAATTTTAAAATTCTATTTACCTAATTAACATTTTTAAAATTCTACTTATTGTGCAATTTTAACCAATAGTGATGTGTACAATCTGAATATGATGTTATTTTACCTATTTAACATTTTAAAAATTGTATTTATGGTGTAATTTTAATCAATAGCGCAAAATCCGTCTTTTTTTCCATACCGAGGCTGATCCGTATTGCAAATGAACACCTCATCAAAGTGAGATTGAAGACAAAAGAAACCATCAGTAACCAGACATGCATGCGTCAGCAAAATATCGCATGGAAAAAAGAAAGTTGATGTTCATTTTGTGCAGAGAGAGAGAGAGAGACCACATAGATGGGATGCCATGTTCAAATAAAGGACATGGATCTATTGAGGTCTTGAGTCATGATTATTGGTTTAGAGTGTGTCGTATTCCTCCCGTTGCAACACATGGGCTCTTTTGCTTGTATTTCTCAAAGGAGAAAAATGTAGAGCTTTTCGTTTTCCTGAGAAACGCCAAATGCAATGTTGACGCACCCGCACATGCACACACTCATGCATCTTCTAGGAAGATCAAAGTCATGAAACTTCAAGATTGATAAAAGTTGTCACATGTGCCTCATTAAGGGATCTCGTTGCCTCCGACTAAAAGAATAATTCAACAAGATGCGCATGGCGTTAAACCTAGAGTTTGATCACAACTAGAGTGGAACACAACCATCCTCTTAACCATCCAGCCACAATCCAACCACATATTGGTTATCAATACTAGTAGAACAACATTGTTCAATTTACCATCAGATTCGAGGTAAAGCTCATCTCGGCTTTGCACCTCCCACTTCTCATGGAGTAAAAATTAAGTGACGAGCGGGTCTCAGAACACGCACGTAGGGTGGGCATGAACTCTTATGGTTGTATCGCCTCGATGTGGTTGCCAATTCACATTACCAAAAAGCCATGTTTAGGGTGTGAGCTGTGAAATAGGAAGGTGAAGATGGGAATTAAAATATTTTCCCAATGAAGGCACCATAATTTGCGAAAGTAGGTGTCCAAAAGGAGAGCATGGGAGGACAGATCGACGAAGAGTGATGAGCAGAAATGAAAATGCTCACATGATGAACTCTTCCACTCGTTCACCGACACTAGCAACAACAAGAGCGAGTTCCGATGGGGGAGCTCAAAGGCGTGCTGGCAATCTGAGTAAAGCTCGTAAGTGAGGCGGTTGAGGTGGATCTCAATGCCGCGGTTGCGACCCAAGACATAGCTCGAAGAAGAGAGGGTTAGTGGGTCGGGCTGGTGGTGGGTGATGTTAGGATCTAGGCGGGGCACTATAGACCCCCCCCCCCCCCCCCCGACGGTGGAATTTATGCCTCATCGGAAGCACCTCTCCTCGGCTTGAACTATAGGAGATGCGTTGAAGACCAGACTCAAGGTTTGGATGGCCTGAGGACCTCACTCGAGCTTTGCATGTACCACTTTACAAGATCTGGAGTAACAAATAACTAGCAATGCGTCTTAGAGCATGCAAAAAAAATCTGTGAATAAGGGAATTAATATTTTTCCAATAAAACTAATGTCATATGTTGCAAAAGTATCTCCAAATTAGAGTGATAGCCCACAAGTGTAGGGGATCAATTGTAGTTTTTCGATAAATAAGAGTGTCGAACCAAACGAGGAGCTAAAGGTAGAATTTATATTCTCTTCAAGTTTTATCGATCATCGATACAACTCTACACACATTTAGCGTTTGCTTTACCTAGAACAAGTATGAAACTAGAAGTACTTTGTAGGGTAATGCTAGAACTACCTTGCAAGAATAAAACTAGGAGTACTTTGTGAAATAATAAAAGTTAGTTGTTTAGTAGAAAGCTTTTTGTAACAGTTGTTTAGTAGAAAGCTTTTTGTAACAGAAAGAGAAAGATTGGTCCCTAGGCAATCGATAACTAGACCGATAATCATTATTACAATTTTATATGAGGGAGAGGTATGAGCTAACATACTTTCCGTACTTGAATCATATGCACTTATGATTGGAACTCTAGCAAGCATCCACAACTAATAAAGATCATTAAGGTAAAACCCAACCATAGCATTAAGTAACAAGTCCTCTTTACTCTCATACGCAACAACCCCCTTACTCGGGTATAAGTTTCTGTCACTCTCGCCACCCACTATAAGCAAATTATGAATGTATTGCAACACCCTCAAGTGGTAATCCCACACGCTTGCGCGACACGGAGGGCACCATAGGACATCACCAAAATAAAACATACAACTCAAACCAATCACGATCATCAATCAACCCATAGGACAAAACGAATCTACTCAAACATCATAGGATGGCCACACATCATTGGATAATAATATGTGGCATAAAGCACCATGTTTAAGTAGAGATTACAGCGGGGAGAAGAGGTGTTACATCGCTGCATAGAAGGGAGAGAGTTGGTGATGATGACGGCGGCACTCCAGCGCCACCGGGAGAGAGGGGGAGAAAGCCCTCTCCTCCTTCTTCTTCCTTAGTCCCCCCTAGATGGGAGGAGAGTGTCCCCTCTGGTCCTTGGTCCCCATGGCTCTCGGAGGGCAGGAGCCCCTCCAACATTAGATCGCTCTCGCTCTCTCTCTCTCTCTCTCTCTCTCTCTCTCTCTCTCTTTGTTCTCTTCTGTTTTACGTTCCTGTTTTCTGGCCGAAAACCCTTTAAATTCCTAGAGATCCGTTACTCCGATTGGGCTGAAAGTTTTAGGGATTTTTATCTGGATATTAGGTTCCTTACGGCCGAAGGATACCTCCAACCTACTTACAGGGGCGCCACAAGCCTGCCCGGCGCGCCCAGGGTAGGGGGCACGCCCCTTGGGCTTGTGGGCCCCTCGAGAATCATCTCGCGTTGATTCTTTTTCCCAAAAATCACATATATTTCAAAATAAATCTCCATAAGTTTTTATCATGTTTGGACTTTGTTTGATATGGATATTATGCAAAACAAAAAACATGCAACAAACAAGAACTGGCACTGGATCAATATATTAGTCCCAAAAATAATATTAAATGTTGCCAAAAGTATGTGAAAGTTCTAGAATATTGGCATGAAACAATAAGAAATTATAGATACAACGGAGACGTATCAGCATCCCGAAGCTTAATTCCTGCTCGTCCTCGAGTAGGTAAATGATAAAAATATAATTTTTGATGTGGAATGCTACCTAGCATAATCTTGATCATACAATTTAATCATGGCATGAATATTAAGATACGAGTGATTCAAAGCAAGTCTATATTTGATATAAAGACATCAATACTCAGGTATACCAACAAACAATCATGCCTTTCAAAATAAAGATGCTAAAGAATGCTATCCCTAGTTCGTCATGCTCAATCATTGATCCAGTCATGATGCACACAACATTAACTATACTCAGTGCATAAAAATGACAATAGTGCTCTCCAACTGGTGCTTGAATGAGAAGTTGATGACTCAACAATAAAAATAAATATCATAAAAGTAAATAGATAGGCCCTTCGCATAGGGAAGCATGGATTCGCAGAGGTGCCAGAGCTCGAAGCTTAAATTTGGGATGAATATATTTTGAGAGGTGTACTTTTCCTGTCAACGTCACGAGGATTCTCAATAAATTCCATGCTAAATGTGATGCCCCAGCTTAATCATGCACTAATCATACACGCAAATGTACACGACCAAGATCAGAGACTCGCGGAAAGATATCACAACACAACTCTAGACACAAATTAAAGTCATACAAACTTTATATTACAAGCCAGGGGCCTCGAGGGCTCGAATACATAAGCTTGAATACAAACAAGTCAGCGCAAGCAACAATATCTGAGTACAAATATAAGTAAACATGTATGCCTTAAGAAGGCTATCACAAACATCAACATGGATCGAAAAGGCAAGGCCTCCTACCTGGGAGCCTCCTAACTACTCCTGGTCATCGACGGCCTCCACGTAGTAGTAGGCACCCTCGGGATAGTAGTAGTAGTAGTAGTCAGTGGTGGCATCGGGCTCCTGGGATCTGTCATCTGATCGCATCAATTGGGTAGAGGAGAAAAACGGTAGCGAAGCAACCGTGAGTACTCATCCGAAATACTTGCAAGACTTGCATCAAATCTATGCTAACTATGCATGTGTATCAAATGAATGAGGTTGTATCTTTAGCCTAGACTGCAGAAATGCCAGAACAGAGAGAAAAGCCTAGCCTATCCAAGACTAGCATCTTGAAGCATCTTTCAGCAACAGAAGAGAGTAGAGTATCATAGCATAAGTAATAAGTATGTTGTAGCATCCACGCCCAGAGATCCTTTCTCGACTCCCTGAAAGAAAGCAATCCCGGAGCCATCATATCCATTTCACATCTCTAGTATCCAGTTCTAGTTGTATAAATCGGGATACACCTCCGAGCGTTTGTTACCATGGACACATCTATTTTGAATAGATATACTTCCCTATAGGGGTGCACCAACTTACCCAACACGCTCGTTCAACTCCGGCTAGACACACTGTAACGGGTCATGCCTGACCTCGGCCGATCAACACGTCGTAGTCCTACCTAGGATCAACAGAGAGGCTAGCATGTCGGTCTACATCCTAAATGTGAAGGGGTCGTGGGCCAATCATCCTTTGCAATCCTGCTTGTTGCGAACGCAGCCTGGAGCAGACCCACCCCCTTAATACAAGTGCAGGTGGTTAACATTCAACCGGGGTCGCGTCGCTAAACCGTTGACGTCAGTGAGCTTTCGCAAGAATCGTACAACGTAGAGTGCCCATACTTATACCCGCGTGGTGGTCAGTGTGAAAAGGCCAGATGCCTAGCAACTCAGATCACATATCCAAACCTTTAGTGTCTTGGGAGCGCGCGGAGACGATCAATGATCCACGACATGTGGTCCCATCGCCCCGTCTCACGGACTTACGGCAAGGGCTTGATACGTCCATTTTGCATCATGTTTTCCTACTGTTATTTATGATGTTTTTATCCATAATAATGCTTTTTGGAGTAATTCTAATGCCTTTTCTCTCATAATTTGCTAGGTACACACAAAGAGGGAGAATTCCGGCAGCTGGAAATCTGGACCTGGAAAAGCTACGTCAGGCTACCTATTCTGCACAACTCCAAACAAGCTGAAACTTCACGCAGAATTTTTATGGAATATATGATGAATATTGGAGCAAATAAGTACCAGAGGAGGCCCACCAGGTGGGCACAACCCACCTGGATGCGCCAGGGAGCCCAGGCGCGCCCTGGTGGGTTGTGCTCACCCAGGCCCACCTCCGGTGCCCATCTTCTGGTATATAGGTCATTTTGACCTAGAAAAATAAGGAGAGGACTTTCGGGACATGTCGTCGCCGTCTCGAGGTGGAACTTGGGCAGAAGCACTTTTGCCCTCCGGTGGAGCGATTCCGCCTGGGGAACTTCTCTCTCGGAGGGGAAAATCATCATCATCATCATCACCAACAACTCTCCCATCTTGGGGAGGTCAATCTCCATCAACATCTTCAACAGCACCATCTCATCTCAAACCCTAGTTCATCTCTTGTGTTCAATCTTGTTACCGGAACTATAGATTGGTGCTTGTGGGTGACTAGTAGTGTTGCTTACATCTTGTAGTTGATTACTATATGGTTTATTTGGTGGAAGATTATATGTTCAGATCCAATATGCTATTTAATACCCCTTTGATCTTGAGCATGATTATCATTTGTGAGTACTTACTTTTCTTCTTGAGGTCATGGGAGAAATCATGTTGCAAGTAATCATGTGAATTTGATATGTGTTCGATATTTTGATAGTATGTATGTTGTGATTGCCTTAGTGGTGTCATGTGAATGTCGACTACATGACACTTCACCATATCTAGGCCTAAGGGAATGCATTGTGGAGTAGTAATTAGATGATGGGTTGCGAGAGTGACAGAAGCTTAAACCCCAGTTTATGCGCTATTCCGTAAGGGACCGATTGGATCCAAAAATTTAATGTTATGGTTAGAATTTATTCTTAATACTTTTCTCGTAGTTGCGGATGCTTGTGAGAGGGTTAATCATAAGTAGGAGGTTTGTTCAAGTAAGAACAACACCTAAGCACTAGTTCATCGTGATCGGAATTATGATACGTCTCCAACGTATCTATAATTTTTGATTGTTCCATGATATTATATTATCTGTTTTGGATGTTTAATGGGCTTTATTATGCACTTTTATATTATTTTTGGGACTAACCTATTAACCAAAGGCCCAGTGCAAATTGCTATTTTTTTTGGCCTATTTCAGTGTTCCGTAGAAAAGGAATCTCAAACGAAATCCAAACGGAATGAAACCTTCGCGAGGATCGTTTTTGGAACAAACGCAATCCAGGAGACTTGGAGTGGACGTCAAGGAAGCAACGAGGCGGCCACGAGGTAGGCGGGCGCGCCCAGGGGGTAGGCGCGCCCCCACCCTCGTGGGGCCCTCGTGGCTCCACCGACCTACTTCTTTCGCCTATATATACTCATATACCCTGAAAACATCCAGGAGCACCACGAAACCCTATTTCCACCGCCGCAACCTTCTGTACCCGTGAGATCCCATCTTGGGGCCTTTTTCGGCGCTCTGCCGGAGGGGGAACCGATCACGGAGGGCTTCTACATCAACACCATAGCCTCTCCGACGATGTGTGAGTAGTTTACCACAGACCTTCAGGTCCATAGTTATTAGCTAGATGGCTTCTTCTCTCTCTTTGGATCTCAATACAAAGTTCTCCTCGATTCTTTGGAGATCTATTCGATGTAATTCTTTTTGCGGTGTGTTTGTAGAGATCCGATGAATTGTGGGTTTATGATCAAGATTATCTATGAACAATATTTGATTCTTCTCTGAATTCTTATATGCATGATTTAATATCTTTGCAAGTCTCTTCGAATTATCAGTTTGGTTTGGCTTACTAGATTGATCTTTTTTGCAATGGGAGAAGTACTTAGCTTTGGGTTTAATCTTGCGGTGTCCTTTCCCAGTGACAGCAGGGGCAGCAAGGCACGTATTGTATTGGTGCCATCGAGGATAAAAAGATGGGGTTTATATCATATTGCTTGAGTTTATCCCTCTACATCATGTCATCTTGCCTAATGCGTTACTCTATTCTTATGAACTTAATACTCTAGATGCATGCTGGATAGCGGTCGATGTGTGGAGTAATAATAGTAGATGCAGAATCGTTTCGGTCTACTTGTCACGGACGTGATGCCTATGTTCATGATCATGCCTAGATATTCTCATAACTATGCGCTTTTCTATCACTTGCTCGACAGTAATTTGTTCACCCACCGTAGAATATGTTATCTTGAGAGAAGCCACTAGTGAAACCTATGGCCCCTGGGTCTATTTTCCATCATATTATTTTCCTATCAACTAGCTATTTCTATTGTTGTTTATTTTGCAATCTTTACTTTCCAATCTATACAACAAAAATACCAAAAATATTTATCTTATTATCATTATCAGATCTCACTTTTGCATGTGGCCATGAAGGGATTGACAACCCCATTATCGCATTGGTTGCAAGGTTCTTGATTGTTTGTGCAGGTACTAGGGACTTGCGTGTAGTCTCCTACTGGATTGATACCTTGATTCTCAAAAACTGAGGGAAATACTTACGCTACTTTGCTGCATCACCCTTTCCTCTTCAAGGGAAAACCAACACATGCTCAAGAGGTAGCAAATTACATATATAATTTTTGGCCTCGTGAAGGAGAAAGTATCGCTCTAGCTTGGGGGAGGTTTAAGTCAATGTTATATTCATGCCCCAATCATGAGCTCTCAAGAGAAATTATTATCCAGAATTTTTATGCTCAGCTTTCTCATAATGATCGATCCATGCTTGATACTTCTTGTGCTGGTTCTTTTATAAAGAAGACTATTGAATTCCGGTGGGATGTTTTGGAAAGAATTAAACGCAACTCTGAAGATTGGGAACTCGACGAAGGTAAAGAGTCAGGTATTAAGCTTAAGTATGATTGTGTTAAATCTTTTATGGATACTGATGCTTTTCAAAAGTTTAGCACTAAATATGGACTTGACTCTGAAATAGTAGCCTCCTTCTGTGAATCATTTGCTACTCACGTTGATCTTCCTAAAGAGAAGTGGTTTAAATATCACACACCTGTTAAATAGGAAATTAAGGAACTGGTACTAGCTAAAGAAGAAACTATACTTTATAATGTTGACCCAGTTGTTCCTACTGCTTATATTGAGAAACCACCTTTCCCTGTTAGGATAAAGGAACATGCTAAAGTTTCAACTGTGGTTAACAAAAGTTATATTAGAACACCTAAACCTGATGACAAATCAAAGTAGAGCCTAGCGTTGCTATGGTTAAGGATCTCCTGGAAGAAAATATAGATGTGCATGTTATTTACTTCTGTAATGAAGCTACTAGAATTGCTAACCCTGATAAAGTGGATAAACATAGACCCGTTGGCATGCCTGTTATCTCAGTTAAAATAGGAGATCACTGTTATCATGGTTTATGTGAGATAGGTGCTAGCATAAGTGCTATTCCATTTAGCCTTTATCAAGAAATTATGGATGCAATAGCACCCGCTGAAATAGAAGAAATAGATGCCACTATCAAACTTGCTAATAGAGACACCATCACACCACTTGGGATTGTTATAGATGTTGAAGTCTTGTGTGGGAAAATAAAATACCCTACTGGTTTTCTTGTTCTTGGTTCCCCACAAGATGACTTTTTCCCATTATCTTTGGTAGACCTTTCTTGAACACCGTTAATGCTAAGATAGACTGTGAGAAACAAACAGTAGGTGTTAGCTTTGGTGATGAGTCTCATGAGTTTAATTTTTCCAAGTTTAGTAGAAAGCTTCATGAAAAGGAATTGTGTAGTAAGGATGAAATAATTGGTCTTGCTTCTATTGCTGTGCCTCCCATTGATCCTTTCAAACATATTTGCTAGACCAAGAAAATGATTTACATATGCATGAAAGAAATGAAATAGATAAGATTTTTCTTTGAACAACGTCCTCTGCTTAAACACAATTTGCCAATTGAAACTCTAGGAGGTCCTCCTCCTCCTAAAGGTGATCCTGTGTTTGAATTAAAACAATTGCTAGACACTTTGAAATATGCTTATCTTGATGAAAATAAGATATATCTTGTTATTATTAGTGCTAACCTTTCCGAACATGAAGAAGAAAGATTATTGAAAGTTCTAAGGAAGCACCCATCTGCTATTGGATATACTCTTAATGATTTAAAGGGCATTAGTCCCACTCTATGTCAGCACAAGATTAATATGGAACCTGATGCTAAACCTGTTGTTGATCACCAACGTCGGTTAAATCCGAAAATGAAGGAAGTGGTAAGAATGGAAATCTTAAAACTTCTAGAAGCAGGTATAATCTATCCTATAGATAGTAGATGGGTAAGTCATGTTCATTGTGTCCCTAAGAAAGGAGGTATTACTGTTGTTCCTAATGATAAGAATGAACTTATTCCACAAAGAATTGTTACAGGCTATAGAATGGTAATTGATTTCAGAAAATTAAATAAAGCAACTAGAAAAGATCATTACCCTCTGCCTTTTATTGATCATACGCTAGAAAGATTATCTAAGCACACACATTTTTGCTTCCTTGATGGATATTCTGGTTTTTCACAAATACCTATTTCTCAACCTGATCAAGAAAAGACCACTTTTACTTGTCCCTTTGGAACCTATGCTTATAGATGTATGCCTTTTGGTTTATGCAATGCACCTGCTATGTTCCAAACATGTATGACTGATATATTCTCTGACTTTTGATGATTTTTTAAGCAATCTTGATCGAGTTTTGCAGAGATGTGAACACAAATCTTGTCTTGAATTGGGAGAAGTGCCACTTTATGGTTAATGAAGGTATTGTATTGGGTCATAAAATTTCTAAAAGAGGTATTGAAGTGGACAAAGCTAAGGTTGATGCAATTGAGAAAATGCCATGTCCTAAAGATATCAAAGGTATTCGTAGTTTCCTAGGTCATGCTGGTTTCTATAGGAGATTTATCAAAGACTTTTCTAAAAATTCTAGGCCCCTTTCAAATCTTTTGCAAAAGGATGTCCCTTTTGTTTTTGATGATGATTGTTTAGAAACCTTCAAAACACTCAAGAAAGCCTTAATTTCTGCACCTATTGTTCAACCACCTGATTGGAACTTGCCTTTTGAAATTATGTGTGATGCTAGTGATTATGCTCTTGGTGTTGTTCTAGAACAAAGAGTTGATAAGAACCTGAATGTTATTCATTATGCTAGTAAAACTCTAGACAGTGCTCAACGAAATTATGCAACTACTGAAAAAGAATTCTTAGCAGTGGTGTTTGCTTGTGATAAATTTAGATCTTACATTGTTGATTCAAAAGTAATTGTTCACACCGATCATGCTGCTATTAAATATCTTGTGGAAAAGAAAGATGCTAATTAAACCTAGACTTATTTGATGGGTTCTCTTGCTACAAGAATTTGATTTACATATCACTGATAGAAAAGGAGCTGAGAACCCCGTAGATGATAACTTTTCTGGGCTTGAAAATGTGCTTGATGACCCACTACCTAGCTACAATCAATTTTGCTCATAACACTCCTTGGTATGCTGATTATGCTATTTACATTGTTACTAAATATTTACCACCTAGCTTTACATGCCAACAAAAGAAAAAATTCTTCTATGATTTAAGACATTACTTTTGGGATGACCCACATCTTTATAATGGAGTAGATGGTATTATTAGACATTGTGTACCTGAGCATGAACAGGGACAAATCCTATGGAAATGTCACTCCGAAGCATATGGAGGACATCATGCTGGAGATAGAACTGCTCACAAGGTATTGCAATTTGGATTTTATTGGCCTACTCTCTTCAAGGATGCCCGTAAGTTTGTCTTATCTTGTGATGAATGTCAAAGAATAGGTAATATCGATAAGCGTCAAGAAATTCCTATGAATTGTTCACTTGTTGTTGAACCATTTGATGTTTGGGGATTTGATTACATGGGACCTTTTCCTTCCTCTAATGGGTATACACATATTTTGGTTGTTGTTGATTATGTTACTAAATGGGTAGAAGCTATTCCAACCAGTAGTGTTGATCACAACATCTCTATTAAAATGCTTAAGGAAGTTATTTTCCCAAGGTTTGGAGTCCCTAGATATTTAATGACTGATGGTGGTTCACACTTTATTCATGGTGCTTTCCGTAAAATGCTTGCCAAGTGTGATGTTAACCATAGAATTGCATCACCTTATCATCCTTAGTCTAGTGGTCAAGTTGAACTTAGTAATAGAGAAATAAAATTAATCTTGCAAAAGGCTGTCAATAGGTCTCAGAAGAATTGGTCTAAGAAATTAGATGATGCACTTTGGGCTTATAGAATAGCATATAAAAATCCTATGGGTATGTCTCCTTATAAAATGGTTTATGGAAAAGCTTGTCATTTGCCTCTTGAGTTAGAACATAAAGCATACTGGGCAATCAAAGAACTCAACTATGATTTCAAACTTGCCGGTGAAAAGAGGCTATTTGATATTAGCTCCTTAGATGAATAGAGAACCCAAGCTTAAAAAATGCCAAATTGTTTAAAGAAAAAGTCAAAAGATGGCATGATAAAAGAATCCAAAAGCGTGAGATCAAAGTCAGAGAATATGTTCTTTTGTACAACTCTTGTTTCAGATTCTTTGCAGGAAAACTCCTCTCAAAATGGGAAGGACCCTATGTTATCGAGGAGCCATGAAAATAAATAACGCCGAATGTACTAACCCGAAGGTTGTTAACGGGCAACAAATAAAACATTATATCTCAGGTACTCCCATTAATGTTGAAAGCAATATTATCCAAACTTTGACACCGGAAGAGCACATAAAAGAGTCCTTCCGGAACACTCCAGAATCGTAAAACTAAGGAGGTACATGATACAGTAAGTAAACGGACTCCAAAAAATCTGCAAAGATATTTTTTGTCAGTTTTGGAATATTTAGAAAATTAGGAAAATAAGAAACTTCCAGGAAAATGACCCTGGTGGGCACAAGACACCAGGGCGCGCCTGGCTTGCCGGGCGCGCCCAGGTGGGTTGTGCACACCTGGGACACCTTCTGGACTCCGTTTTTCTTCCGTTTTCTTGTCTTCCAAGATAAAAAATCTTTATATACCCCCCGAACCTGTTGACCACCGTATCGCGGAGAAATCTTATGTTCTCTTTTCTTGCTGTTTTCGGTCAGATCTATCAAGCCAGGCATCATGTCTTCCTCCTCCTCCAGCAACATGGAAGAAGATGCTTGGTTGATGAAGATTGAGATGAAGAGGGAGGAGCCCACGGAAGCCGTCAAGGGAGACAAGAGCAAGGAGGCTACCGTAGATCCACCCCGGTGGCTGAACAAGCACTGCCGGCCGAGGAGGAAGAAGAAGATATCCTTAAGCTTACTATGCTCATCTTACCCCTACTGAGATTGCAGACTTTCGGATCGTTGAAATGGTCCGTGTGTAGAATAAATACCTCACTCGTGAAAATATTCTACAACAAGAGTGTCGGATGTGGGGTTCCGGCAAAACCCTTAAGGTTCGAACTCTCGGGTGAGCGTGAAGTTCTTTCCCTCCTACCGATCTACGCCCTAGCTCACCAAGATCTCGTGGACGAACTCGACGAACTCGCAACATAGAAAGACACGGGATTTATACTGGTTCAGGCCACCATTGTGGTGTAATACCCTACTCCAGTGTGTGGTGGTGGATTGCCTCTTGGGATGATGAAGAACAGTACAAGGGGAAGAACAGCCTCCTGAGGTTGAGGTGTTCTTGTGCTCTGTGGACTTGTGGATGAGAACTCGATCTATTTCTCCCTCTCCCTACTCTGGTGGCTGGCTCTACTTATATAGGCCCTTGTCTTCTCCCCAAATATTAAGCGGGAAGGGAGCCAACAACGGCGGGCGAATTTGAAAGGGGACAGCTAGTACAAGCTATCCTGACAAAAGTGGTCTTCGCCTGCAAAAGGCTCTGGTGGTGACGCCGTCTTGGGTCCTACGGTGACCTCCGTATTCCCGTCCTACTGGCCTTGGTCTTGTTTCACCGATATGGGAACCTTTGCCTGATGCCTCGGTACTCCGCGCCTGCGCTTGCTTCCTTAGCACCAAAGAGGAAACAAGGACGCTGCACGTGCTGGCGCCCGCCTGGTGCCCACCTGGTGTGGATCGTCATGGCTCACGTCACGAGAGCCTCATGAGGTTTGCTCTGCCTTGATATCTCCGCTCCTTGAGAGGCAGCCTGGCGAGGCCGCTCCCGACGAGGTCTTGTGCCGCCCGCCTCGCGAGGCTTGGCTCCTCGCGAGGGTCTTGAACGCTTTGTTGATGGAGATGGGCCATAGAGGCCCGCTAGCATAGCCACGCCATGGGCCGCAGGCAGGCAAGTCTGGGGACCCCCGTTCCCAGAACGCCGACAGTAGCCCCCGGGCCCAAGGTGCTCTCGGGCTTGGCTTCGCGGCGAAGCCAAGGGTCAAGTACGGAGCGACGCGGGCCCCCAAAGCCTGCGGCCTCGGTCGACGCGTGACGGTTGATTGGACGTGGGCGTATCCACTTCCCACGCTGCATCGGCAACTGCCCGACTTGACAAGTCCCTGCGACATGCAAGGAAAACCATCATTACCTGCGGTCGTGGGAGGCGCCGGTTGGCCTCCTCTTGCTATAAATGGGGAAAGGGGTGGAGCCCCCGTTGCCCATCTCTTCCTTGCTTCACTCGCTTCTTCCTCCTTGCTCCCCTGCTTGCAACGCCACCAATGGCACCACGAAGGAAGTTCTCTGCCGCCGAGAAGGGGAAGGCCCCTCGCGAGGGTCCCGGCTCCCCGGCGCCCAAGCGCGGACGCGGCCGTCCGCGCAAGGACGTCACGACCCCCGCCGCGGCTCACTGTCATGGCGGCGCCGCGGTACGCGGAGGGGGGCGTCCTAGCCATGGCGGTCCAGTTGACGAAGGGAGGCGTGCCATGGTGGCGCGGCCTCCCCGTCCGCACTTCCATTCGGCGGAAGTGTCGCCGGAGTTCGTCGTCTGGTCAGAGAACCCGGCCGACAACTGGCTCCAGCTTCCGCGCTTCTTCGTCGATGAACTGCCGCCTGTGGTCCAGGCGGTCTCTGGTTGCAGGCAGACGGTTGCTGCAGTAAGGCCTCTTGGGTCGCGGTGGAGACTTCCGCCGCGGGCAACAGAGCCCTGGCCCGCGGCTGGCAGACGTTCGCCCGCGCACGCGGCCTGGGCAGGCGGTGCACCCTCCACATCAAGTACGATGGTGGATCGACCCTCTATGTGAGGGTGTTTGAGGAAGATGGTTGCCGCGCCGGGTGCTGCCCCGAGGCGAACAATGGTGAGGAGGTGCTTGGCCTTGGTGACGGTCGCGACGAGGATGAGGGCGAGCCTGCCCTCCGCGGCGTCTGTGCCTCGTCCAGCTACGACGGCTCTTCCTTCGGCGACAGCTCCAGCAGTGGTGGCTACGACTAGCCGCCGCGCCCGCTTTGCAGGCGGTAGCGGGTCATCTCATCGCCGCACCTCCGTGAAGCGCGAGGAAGGGTCCGGCTAGGCTCGGGGTGTCGCTGGGGGCCTGCCTCCGTGGATCGCTGCAATGCCGCTTTTGTTTTGCTCTTTTTCCTGCATCAAAAACGAAACCAGTATGGGCCCAGAGGGGCGTGTATCGAACTATGGTTCCTTGGTTATTGCACTGTGCGTGTCATTATTTTGCTCAAAGACAACTTAGCCTGGTGCATTTGGGACGCCCTCTTCCTTACGAGGTGTTTGCTTCTTCGTGTCCATCTTGACCTGGTGGTCTGTGTTTGCTCAGGAACTGCAAAAATTTGTTAGGAGGTACGCTAGGAGATTTCCCGTCCACCTAAGCCTTGACCTGGCGCTTTGTATCGTGGTACCCGAGGGGCACGGACTAGGAGAGATGCGCCAGTTTTGGGCTCGAACGAGGGTGGCTCGCGAGAAGGCATAGAGGAGAAAAATGCTCGAGAGGGCACCTGCCTAGCCCCCTCGCGAGGTATGCGAGAGAGAGAACAAGAGCGAACCAGAGCCGGGAAATGCGGTAAGAGGCGAGGGAATCGAATCAACAAGGAACACCGAAAGCAAACTTCGATTAAGGAAAAATCGAGCCAACTACGGAAAGCAAATGAAAAGCCACATCCGGCACCTAGTCTAGTCTTCAAGTCTTCTCACCAGCGCGGAGCTAAGTGCTGCCACTAGGCGTGGGCGGGAGCCCCAGGGCCTGAGGCCGGCGCTCCTGAGACTCCGGGGCGTGTACAGCCCCACTCATTATTACGTGAGAGTGTCACGGGCGGCGATTCTTCACAGGCACCGGGCCTTCTTCACAGGCTCTGGGCCTTTCTTCACAGGCTCTGGGCCTTGCTTCATGGGTAGAACTTCCAGAGGTGCTGGATGTTCCAGGCATTCTGGATAGGTATTCCGTCCTGCGTCTCCAGGCGCGCGGCGCCAGGCCTGGAGACATGGACGACCCTGAACGGGCCCTCCCACATGGGTGAAAGCTTGTGCAGCCCTTCCCTGGAGAGGACCCGCCTCAGGACGAGGTCGCCTACCTCGAGTGTCCTGGAGCGGATGCTGCGGCAGTGGTATCGCCGCAGCGCTTGCTGGTACCTTGCCGCCCTCAGTGCGGCTTCGCGACGTCGTTCCTCCCCCAGCACGAGGTCCATCCCCCGCGTGGGGTCCTGCTGCGTTTCATCAAACGCCAAGACCCTTACAGAGCGATGCTTGACCTCATGAGGGAGGACCGCTTTAGCTCCGTAGACAAGGAAGATTGGGGTCTCGCCCGTTGGCTTGGTGGCGGTGGTGCGGATGGACCACAGCACGGACTGGAGCTCGTCGTACCAGCCCCTGCCACAGGCCTCGAGCTTCTTCTTGAAGGTCCTGGTCTTGAGGCCCCTCAGGACCTCCGCGTTGGCGCGTTTGGCCTGACCATTGCTCCTGGGGTGCGCCACCGAATCATAGCAGATCTGTGTTCCAAGGTTAGCACAGTAGGTTTTGAAGAGGTTACTGGTAAACTGCGAGCCGTTATCTATGATGATGCGATTGGGGACCCCGAAGCGGCTCACGAGGCCCTTGATGAACTTGACAGCAGAGCCGGCTGGGATGGTGCGGACGGCTTCCACTTCCGCCCACTTGGTGAACTTGTCGATGGCGACGTAGAGGTAACGGTAGCCCCCAGGCGCTCGAGGGAACGGGCCCAGGATGTCCAGCCCCCAGACCGCGAACGGCCACGTGAGCGGAATGGTTTGGAGGCCCTGAGCCGGCTGATGAATTTGCTTGGCGTGGAACTGGCAGGCTTCGCAGGACTTCACCAGCTCAGCTGCGTCGTTGAGCGCAGTGGGCCAGTAGAACCCACTGCGGAATACTTTGCCGACGAGGGTCCGTGACGACGAGTGGTGCCCGCAGTCACCACCGTGTATGTCAGTTAGCAGCTCCTTCCCTTGGTCTCTGGAAATGCAGCGCAAAGAAACGTTGTTTGGCCGCTTCCTGTACAGCTCGCCATCCCGGATGCAGTACGCCGTTGCTTGCCGAACCACACGCTCTGCATCCTCCTCCTTCTCTGGCAGCGCCCCTTGCATCAGATACTCCTTGAATTCCTTGGTCCAGCATCCCTCCTGAGGTTCAAGCGCCAAGAGCAAGCGAGCTCTGAGGTCGGGCCACAGGCCGGGGCTCCTGAGACAGGAGGCTGTGGAAGCTCTTCCCGAGGCTGGGCTGTGCTTGAAAGTGATGGTGTTGCCGATGGCTTGAAGAGTCGTTCCTCAAAGACACCGGGCTCTTGTGGCTATCGCTTGGATGCTCTCCTGGCGATGTCGTCGGCTTCCTTGTTGGTGCCCCAGGGCACGTGCTACAGCTCCAAGCCCGAGAACTGCTTCTCCATCTTGCGCACCTCCGTGAGGTATGCCTCCATATGCTCGTCCTTTGGCTCGTATACTTTGTTGGAGAAGTTGAAGAGGAGTTGCGAGTCACCTCTAACGGTAAGGCGCTTCACCCCCAGAGCTGCTACGGCCTTTAGGCCAGCTATGAGGCCTTCGTATTCTGAAATATTGTTGGAGACCTTCTCGCCATGCTGAAAGCAGAGTTGCACGGCGTAATAGAGCTTATCCTGGGCGGGCGTGATTAGTACCGCTCCAGCCCGTGTGCCTTGGTGCGCGAAGGCGCCATCGAAGTACATGACCCAACCATCCGGGGCCTCGCTTCCTGGCGAGGTGGACCGGTCTTCGCCTTCTTCGAGTGTCGGGGCATCCGTTCATTCCGCCACAAAATCAGCAAGCGCGGCTCCCTTGACGACCCTGGTAGTGCTGAACTCTAACTGGAATGCTTGCAGCTCGATGTTCCACTCGGCGACCCTTCCGGTTGAGTTGGGGCTCCTAAGCACCCTCTCCAATGGGTAGGCCGAGACAACCTTGATGGGGTGGCCCTGGAAGTAGTGACGCAGCTTGCGTGAGGCCACCAAGAGCGCGAGCAGGAGCTTCTGAGGCATGGGGTATCATGCCCTTGCGTCCCGCAACACCGTGCTGACAAAATACACTGGGTGCTCGACAAGGGCTGGTGCGTTGGCGAGGCTCGGGTCTTGCGGAGATTGGCGCGTCTCCCGAGGTGGAAGGGCTCCTGAGGCCTGACTGCTATCGGGAACTTCAGCTACGTTGTCTCGCCAAGCTTGGTCTTCTGGGGCTGAGGCTTTTGCGGCGCCTTCCTGACCCTGCATTACCTCAACTGTAGCCTGGCGCGGCGCGCCCTTGGCTTGGTGCTCCTCCCAAACCGCCACCAGCGCTGCGCTGGCGGAGTACGGGGTGGCGGCAAGGTAAAGCACTAAGGGTTCGAGAGGTCGTGGTGCCACCATCACCGGAGGGCTGGTCAGGTATTTCTTGAGGTCTTGGAAGGCTCGGTCGGCCTCTGATGTCCACTCGAACGGGCCCTTCTTCTTCATGAGCTTGAAGAAGGGTAAGGTGCGCTCTCCCAGCTTGGAGATGAAACGCCCCAACGCAGTTACCCGTCCCGCCAGCTTCTGCATCTCTCTGAGGGTCTGCGGCGGGCTCATGTCCTCGATGGCCTTGATTTTCTCCGGGTTCGCCTCGATCCCTCTATGAGATACGAGGAATGCCAGCAGCTTGCCGGAAGGGACACCGAACACACACTTCTCCGGGTTAAGCCGCAAGTTCACCTGGCGCAGGCTCTCGAAGGTCTCCTCCAGGTCTTGAATCAAGGTTCTCGCCTCCCGAGACTTCACCACTATGTCGTCGACATAGGCCTCTGTGTTTCTCCCGAGCTGCCGCCCCAAGGCGATGTGCATCAGCCGCTGAAAGGTCGCGCCCGCATTGTGCAGCCTGAAGGGCATGCAGGTGTAGCAGTACACCCCACACAGGGTCAGGAAGGCTGTCTTCTCTACATCTTCCACCGCCATCTTGATCTGGTGATACCCTGAGAATGCGTCCAGGAAGCTCAGCAGGTCGCACACGGCGGTGGAGTCGACGATCTGATCGATGCGGGGGAGCGGGAACGGATCTTGGGGGCAGGCCTTATTAAGGTTGGTGAAATCGACGCACATTCGTTCCTTCCCGCCTTTGTTTGGCACTACGACGGGGTTCGCCAGCCACGTGGGGTACCAAACATCGCGAATGGCACCCGCCGCCTCCAGCTTGCGGGTCTCCTGGACGATGAAGGCTTGTTTCTCAGTGGATTGCTGCCTCGCTTGTTGCTTGACAGGGCGCATGTTGGGGCACTCCCTTAAGTGATGCTGAATCACCTCTCTTGGAACCCCCACCAGCTGATTGGGCTCCCATGTGAATATGTCCTTGTTTGCGCGCAAGAACCTCACCAGCGCCTCTTCTTGGACGGAATCGAGGCCGACACCTATGGTAAAGGTGGCTCCTGAGGGTCCGTCCTCATTGACTGGCACCTGCTTGGTTTCCGCCTTGTCTTGGGTGAACAGCCGCTTCTTCTTGGTAGGCGCGGCCTCCTTGGCTTCGGGGGTACCAGCGCTGGCGGGCTGCGCCGCCGCCGCGGTCTTGAAGGCAAGCTTGAGTGCCGTTACGGCCTCCTTGGTGTCCCCCTTGATGGTGAGGACGCCCTTGCTCCCAGGCATCTTCATGAGGTTGTAGGCCGGGTGAGTCGCCGCCATGAACTGGGCGAGAGCTGGGTACCCGAGGATGACGTTGTACGGGAGGCCGATGCGGGCGACGTCGAAGTCGACCAACTCGGTGCGGTAGTTGTCGCGCGTGCCAAAGGTGACTGGGAGACGGATCTGACCCAGGGAGTGGGCAGCGCCGCCACCAACTCCTGAGAAGGGCTTGCTGAGACTGAGTCACTCGAGCGGCACATGAAGAAGGCTGAAGGCCTCCACGGAGAGCAAGTTGAGGCCGGCACCACCATCAATGAGGGCCTTGGTAACAGCCACGTTGCAGATGGTGGGCGTGCAGAGCATTGGGAGCATGCCCGAGCCGACGGTGGAGCCGGGATGGTCTTCTGAGCTGGACGTGAGGTCGGCCTCTACTGAGGTCCAACCCGGCGAAGCCCCCGAGCGCTTGGAAGCGGCCCCAATCTGACGGAGGAACGGCTTGACGTGGCGATCTGAAGGCGGTGCTTGAGAGCCGCCCAGCAGGGCTGCGACTGCGTGGTGCGCCGGCACCGCATAGCGTGCAGCAAAGAGGCCGCGGAGTTCCCCCCAGGACGCCACCGTAGATCCAGGGCGGTTGAGCAGCCAGGCGCGTGGCTCGCCGGCGAGGGCCATGGGGAACCAGTTAGCCATGACCTTGTCGTCGCCCCCACCCTCAAGGACAGCCTCCTCGTACGCCAGTAGGAACATCGATGGGTCCACCGCGCCGTCGTAGCGCGGTGGTATCTCCGGCTTGAACTTGGGTGGCCATTGCACCCGTCGAAGGGCGGGGGCCAGGGCTCGGAGCCCCTGGCCCCGTCGTCAGCACCTGCCACATGAGTGGTTGGCGGAGCACCCGCCTTGGGGGCGAAGTGCGGCGCCGCGGGGCGCAGGCCGGTGGTGGAGAAGCTACGGCGCACCCCTACCTGGCGCGCCAAATGTCGGATGTGGGGTTCCGGCAAAACCCTTAAGGTTCGAACTCTGGGGTGCGCGCGAAGTTCTTTCCCTCCTACCGATCTACGCCCTAGCTCACCAAGATCTCGCGGACGAACTCGCAACACAGAAAGACACGGGATTTATACTGGTTCGGGCCACCATTGTGGTGTAATACACTACTCCAGTGTGTGGTGGTGGATTGCCTCTTGGGATGATGAAGAACAGTACAAGGGGAAGAACAGCCTCCTGAGGTTGAGGTGTTCTTGTGCTCTGTGGACTTGTGGATGAGAACTCGATCTTTTTCTCCCTCTCCCTACTGTGGTGGCTAGCTCTACTTATATAGGCCCTGGTCCTCTCCCCAAATATTGAGCGGGAAGGGAGCCAACAACGGCGAGCGAATTTGAAAGGGGACAGCTAGTACAAGCTATCCTGACAAAAGTGGTCTTCGCCTGCAAAAGGCTCTGGTGGTGACGCCATCTTGGGCCCTACGGTGACCTCCGTCTTGCCGTCATGTTGGCCTTGGTCTTGTTTCACCGATATGGGAACCTTTGCCTGATACCTCGGTACTCCGCGCATGCGCTTGCTTTCTTAGCACCAAAGAGGAAACAAGGATGCTGCACGCGCTGGCGCCTGCCTGGCGCCCACCTGGTGTCGATCATCATGGCTCACGTCACGAGAGCCTCGTGAGATTTTCTCCGCCTTGATATCTCCTCTCCTAGAGAGGCAGCCTGGCGAGACCGCTCCCGAGGAGGTCTTGTGCCGCCCGCCTCGCAAGGCTTGGCTCCTCGCGAGGGTCTTGAACGCTTTGTTGATGGAGATGGGCCGTACAGGCCCACTAGCATAGCCACGCCATGGGCCGCAGGCAGGCAAGTCTTGGGACCCCCGTTCCCAGAACGCCGACAAAGAGCACATCATCTTCCTCCGGAGCTTCATACGTAGATTGGAGAATCTCCTGATTTTGAAGGATAGGATCTCTTCATCACCACCACCTTCATCATCATCACTTAAAGAAAACAGAGTTTTGGGTATCGGCACTCCCCTTGGCTTCCGCCAAGCTGGGGGGAGCTGCCCCGGTATCTATCATCCCCACTATCTTTTGCCTTTACTTATTTTTGTTCGATCTTCTGCTTTAGATGAATAAAAGTTTAGTTCGATCCTTTCTTTTTGACAGATTTATAATAAAGTTTAGTTTGAGTTTTTGCTTTCTTTACTTTCATGTTGCAATAAAAAGAAAGGAAATAAATAAGAAGTAAGGAAATAAATGAAAAAGATCATATGCTAATCTTATGGTAGGTGATGACACCACATAAGGAAAAGTATAAGTAGGAAATTTTATTAGAGATTGACAAGCATAGCATTGGTCAATGATGCAACTCATGAAAGAATTAATGAGGGAAGAGAAGATTCACATATAAATATACTATCCTAGAAATCTTTTGTGATTGTGAGCCCCCATCAAAATAGTATATGCCAGAATTGATGACGTTGGACAAGGAAGACAACCTAATGATTTATGTTTGTTCATATTCACATAGAAGTCATATTGTCATAGATCCTTTAACATGTGGTGCTTGCCCCCTACCTTTGCTAGCCAAAAATTCCACACTAAGTATAGATACTACTTGTGCATCCAAAAACCCTTAAACCCAAATCTTATTCTCAAGTGTCCACCATACCTACCTAGGGATTGAGCAAGATCCCTCAAGTAAGTTGTCATCAGTGCAATAAGGCAATAAAAATTGCTTCTAAAAGTGTGAGATCATTTAGTGTAGGAGAAAATTGAGTGTTGTACTAACTTGTGATGGTTAAGAATAAAAGTGACAGACTGCATAATAAAGGTCGCTATCACAAGGGCCAATACAACATGACGTTCTTTTGCACTAAGGGGTTGAGCATACAAACAAATAAGCGCATG
Organism: Triticum aestivum; assembly: GCF_018294505.1. Lineage (NCBI taxonomy): Eukaryota > Viridiplantae > Streptophyta > Magnoliopsida > Poales > Poaceae > Triticum > Triticum aestivum. The sequence goes on from NC_057802.1 coordinate 141,132,384, forward strand.
GAAACCTTTGCTTCGCACTGCAAAGGGCCTATCTTTTACTTTTATGTATTTACTTTTATGCAAAGAGTCAAAGTTTTCTCTCTATCCTTTTTTTTATTTTTCTCCTTTGGAAAGCATCATGTGGTGAGGAAAAATCTAGGTACATATGTCTAGTTGAATATGGGTAGCATGAGTTATTATTGTTGACATCACCCTTGAGGTGAATAGGTTGGGAGGCGAAACTATAAGCCCCTATCTTTCTATGTGTCCGGTTGAAACGTTTTGCTCATGTGTATGCGGCGAGTGTTAGCAATCATAGAAGTCCCTATGATGGTTGAGTATGTGGACTTTCCTAGCGGCTCCGATACGTGACCCTTCCTGAAAAGATGATGAATTGTAGTTGCAAAGTTGACTGAGAACATAGTTTGTTGGTTTCTAATAGAGTTTTTGCGTTATACTTTAATACTGTGATGAATTGTCACTTATTCATGAGAATTCTATGATAAAAGTTCTATGATAAGAGTCTTATGTTTAAGTTTGTTGCTATTATAATAATGAACATGATGCTTCTATGTCTGTATTTTATTTTTATCGACACCTCTCTCTCTCTCTAAGCATGTGGACATGTTTTTCGATTTCGGTTTTTCACTTGAGGACAAGCGAGGTCTAAGCTTGGCGGAGTTGATACGTCCATTTTGCATCATGTTTTCCTACTATTATTAATGATATTTTTATGCATAATAATGCTTTTTGGAGTAATTCTAATGCCTTTTCTCTCATAATTTGCAAGGTACACACAAAGAGGGAGAATTCCGGCAGCTGGAAATCTGGACCTGGAAAAGCTACGTCAGGCTACCTATTCTGCACAACTCCAAACAAGCTGAAACTTCACGGAGAATTGTTATGAAATATATGATGAATATTGAAGCAAATAAGTACCAGAGGAGTCCCACCAGGTGGGCACAACCCACCTGGGCGCGCCATGGAGCCCAGGCGCGCCCTGATGGGTTGTGCTCACCCAGGCCCACCTCCGGTGCCCATCTTCTGGTATATAGGTCATTTTGACCTAGAAAAAAAATAAGGAGAGGACTTTTGGGGCGGAGCGCCGCCGTCTTGAGGCGGAACTTGGGCAGGAACACTTTTGCCCTCCGGCGGAGCGATTCCGCCGGGGGAACTTCCCTCCGAAGGGGGGAATCATCGTCATCATCATCACCAGAAACTCTCCCATCTTGGGGAGGGCAATCTCCATCAACATCTTCAACGGCACCATCTCATCTCAAACCCTAGTTCATCTCTTGTTACCGGAACTATAGACTGGTGCTTGTGGGTGACTATTTTTTTTTGAAAGCTTAGGACAGTGAGGGCAACCCCCCACAGACTTTTATATTAACTCAACATGAAAAAGTTACAACATTCGGGGTTACATCAAGGATGGACATGGAAGCTCTCACCACTAGGGAGAGAGGGGGATGCATATACATAGTGTACAAGGTGGGATACTTTTATTTCTAGATGGATGTAACCAAACACTCAATAAATGGCACCAGGGCCTCTTTGACTCTGTGCCTCATCATACCAAAGTCATTTTTGAACCTCTGGAGCCAGCCATCCACCATGGGCACCACCCCCCTAAAGTGTTTGTTGTTGCGCTCTTTCCATATGCTCCATGCTGCAATAACAAAGACCTCCATGAACATGGGACCTGTCCAATTGTCTCGTGCCTCATGCACGAGCTGAATTCTATTCCCACCGTGTGTCCAAGCGATCCCTAGCTTCCTCGAGCATGTTCTAAAATCACATTTGAAGAAGAGGTGCTCCACCGTTTCTTCAGGTGGGCTGTCGCAGAGGAGACAAGTATAGACATTGTCTCTCAGTTTCATGCCTTTCCTCTTCAGCATGTTTCTTGTGTCCAGCCTATCCGCCAGCAGCAGCCATGCAAAAACTCTCCATTTATTAGTGCATTTTGACTTCCTGGTCCATTTAAAGGCATCGTCCGCCACCACCTCACGAAAGCAGTGTTCATAGTACTTTCTGGAAGCAAACCCTCCCGATCCCCACACGCACCTTCGGATGTCCGATGTGTCACTTAGCTCAATCGAGGCCATGTTGTTTTGAAGGTTTTGTAGCTCCCCCTGGGTTGGACAGAGATTGGTAGTTGGAAGTTATGGCCAGGCATCGGCGCTGTCAGCAAGGCCTGCACCGAGACGTCCTCATCAACAGAAAAGGAGAACAACCGGGGACGGCTGTCGCAGAGAACATTGTTATGCCACAAGTCCTTCCAGAACAGCACCGTGCTTCCGTTTCTCACCTCCACCATAGTGATGCCTCTATAAATCAATGCAAGCTACATGATATCCCGCCACCAGAACGAACCACACTGATCCGTTGCGTGAGGCACCAATCCATCATAATAGGCAGCCCGAATTAGTTTAACCCAAGGCAGGTCCAAACGATTGTAGAATTTGTGCAGTTGTTTAAGGAGCAGACCTTGGTTCTAGATTCAGAGGTCAATTATCCCCAGACCACCCTTCTCCTTGGGGCGGCAGACAAGGTTCCACGCTGCCAGGGATATGGCTTTGGGACCATCATCCGTGTTCTTCGCCCAAAGACAGTATCGCTTGAGCTTGTCGAGATGCTCCAGGATTTTTGGGGGCAATCTGATGGAGCACATGGCGTATATCGCAAGGGACGTGATCACCGAGTTGACCAAGGTGAGTTTTGATCCGAGGTCAAGAAGCGAGGCAGCAGTGGACAGTCTACGCTCGACCGATGCAACCAGCGGCATGACATCAGTCACCGTTGGCCTAGTAGTGCCCATCGGCAGTCCAAGGTACGTGAATGGCATCTTGCCAACTTTGCAACCAAAAACTTCTGCCAGGCGCTCTGTTGCATCCACAGTCGTTTTGACAGCCATTAGAGTAGATTTTTGAAAGTTTATGCGCAGTCCTACCGAGGAGGCATAATCCTGAAGGATGCGTTTGATCGTTTCCGCTTGCGCTTGATCGGCAGGCATTACGAGGATCATGTAATCCGTGTATTGGATCACAGGATATTCATCGTCTGGTACTGGCATCGGTAGTTCTAACGCCCCAGCCCGATAAGCATCATTTATGGCTGCTTGCAATAGGTCAGCCACCAGAACGAAGATGAGCGGAGACAGCGGGTCGCCTTGGCGCACCCCTCACTTACAGAAGAACTGTCTGCCAGGGGTCCCGTTAAGGAGCACAGAGGATTTGGCTGTTGAGAACAAGCAATCAATCCACCCGAGCCATCGATCATCAAACCCCATGCACTTCATAATTTGCATCATCGGAGCGTGTTATATCGTGTCGAATGCTTTCGTGAAATCGAGCTTGAGGATAGCGATCTCACATTTCGATCCTTGGCATTGGTGTATGAATTCAAACGCCCACGCCACACAGTCCTGGATCGACCTACCATGCAAGAACCCGTATTGATTACGATGAATGATTTGAAGAACCACTTCCCGTAGAAGATTGGCCAGGAGTTTGGTCAGCAATTTGAGGCAACAGTTTAACAGCATTATAGGACAATAGTCATCAGCTGTCTCCGGCGACTGTGTTTTCGGAATTAGAGTGATAAATCCAGTATTCAAACTTTCAAGGTCCAATGTACCTGCATGAAAATCAAAGTAAAGCCGATAGAAGTCCTCCTTAATGATGTGCCAGCAAGATTTTATGAAGCTTCCACTGAAACCATCCGGGCCAGGAGCTCGGTCGAAGGGTAGCTCTTTGACAACTTGGTCTATCTCCTCCCGAGTGAATGGAACAGATAGGGCATGCAAGCCTTCCACTTTCTTGATGATGCGTTCCACATCAAATCGCATGTTTTTGGGACTGGAGCAGCCCAGCCTTTCCTTGTAGGTTTGGAGAAGGACGACCTCCTTGCCCACATGGTCATAAACGACCGAGTCGTCAGGTAGTCGTAGAGAAGCAATGTTGTTTCTGTGAAAATGTTCAGTCGCCACCCTGTGGAAGAATTTGGTGTCACCGTCGCCAAATTTAAAGCATCTGATGGTGCATCGTTTCTTCCAGTACGCCTTTTTACAGTCAAGCAGATGGAGGAGGTGTTTTTTCAAGATTATCTGAAGTTGGCTTCAGGTACAGACAACCTTCTACGATCCTCCAACCCATCAAGCTCCAGAAGGGTTTTGTTGCTGTTTTCAATCAGCACAGACAACTTAGAGATTTTCTTGCTCCACTGTTTCAACTCATATCGCAGGTTCTTTAGTTTTTTGCAGAGGACTGCAGCCGTATTCGGGACATAACAATGTTTGTACCACGATCTCTGTACTACATAAAAGAAACTTGGTTGCTTGATCCAGTAATCCTCAAAATGAAATATTTTGGTCTTGGGAATTTTGGTCTGGATGCTAACATAGCATGGCACATGATCCGACGTGGGTTTCCCGAGGGGCATGACGACTGTATTCGGATATTTGGCCGCCCAATCAACAGAAGTAAAGTGCCAGTCTAACTGTTCAAGCAAGGGATTAGATTGCATATTGCTCCAGGTGAAGGATCGCCCCTTGATCGGTAGCTCTACCAAAGACTGTGTAGGGATGAATTCATTAAAGATCAGCATGTCATTAGCGTCCCCACCCCCTCTGTTACGATTATCCGGTGCTCGAATGTAGTTAAAATCCCCTAAGATGATCCAATATTCACCATTTGGAATGTGAAGATTAAAGAGCCACGCGGTAAATAACGTTCTGATGGGATCAGCGCAAGGACCATAAATGTTAACCAGGGTCCACGTATCATTGGACTGAGTCGAGGTGAGCCTGACGCCGAGCGCGAACGACTCGGAGAAAACCGAAACACCTGTGAAAACCGAGCTCATCCACGCAGTGATTAAACCCCCCGAATTACCAACAGATGGTACAAATTCAAACATATCAAACTTCTTAGGGCAAAAGAGTTTAATAAACGACAGATCAAAAGAGTCACACTTGGTTTCTTGAAAGCAAACTACAGAGCAGCCACTAATATCTATCGCGTTGTGGATCGCCAATTGTTTTTTGTCCGAGTTGATCCCTCGAACATTCCAGCAAAGCACGTTCCACTGTTTATTTGACGACATCACCCTTAGTTCAGCTCAGGGTTGTCCCCTCGATCACTTGCTAGAAGCTTCTGGGTGCTGACATCTTCCACCGGTATCCCGCACAAGGCAGTACCAACCTGCTGCAGCTGCTGGATTGGAGTTGGCGGTGGCCGTTCGTCATCCTCAATAACATCAGGCTGCAGCAACAACATGGAACAGGGGTCTGTCGCCTTGGAGGAGCACGCAACCGATGGGCCCCCCCTGGGTTTGACCTTGGACTGTGTCTTCTTAGTGCCGGTGATGAGGTTCACTTTGAAGCCATCATACATTGTGGCCCTAGTGCTGCGCCGCAGGCAAGCCATATCGATTGGCATCTTCTCTGCTAAGATCATCTTCTGAATGTACTTGTTCTGTGGTTTGGCAATGGAAGCTTCAAAAGATTCAGATATTTCAACAAGTTCAAAGGCGTCAGAGTTGGCGTTGAAAGCAATATCCGCATCTCCAATCATCTCAGAGGCCTGCCTAGTGGCACAGCCCGCAATATCAGCTACAACATTCTCATGCACTGTGACAAACTCAACAAATTTGTCCAGATCTCTGATGGTATGAACATTTCCCCCTTAAGACTTGGAAGCAATTCAGTCCTGGGGCAGAACTGACCATCTGCAAAGCACATGCCCTTGATAACCACAGTAGTCACCTTGTGAAAAATTGCAAGAGGGTTCAGAGGCATCATATCGCACGTCAGATTTTCAACAGGTGCAGTAATGCAGTGAGTATATCCGCCAAAGGAAATCATCCAGAGAAACTGCAGAAGCGAGATCCCTTCTACATCTTGAACCTCGACAGAGAGGGAACTGCCATTAGCGCGCATAAACTGTAGACCAGAGGTTTGTGTCCCATTGACCAGAGCATCCGCAGCCTCGGCAATATCTGAATACACAGACCATTCATCCTGAGGGTCATCTGTAATGTTGCTCTCTTGCTCCACGCCATCCATGAGGGAGGGACCCGTATACTGGAAAAGGGTTCTGAAACTGAATCCCCTGTACGGGGGCGGTGCAACAGGCCAAACTCCCTAGCCACCGTTCTGCGTCGGATGCTGCCGGGGCACCTGTTGCTCCCAGGCCTCGTTGATCTGCTGCTGCATCCATCGTTGGTGTTCCAGAGCCCACTGTTGGGCAGCAGACAGGTATGGTAACTCGTAAGGATGCGGAGATGCATTCATCGGGGGAGCGTCATCTTCATTACCAACTAGCTCGTATCTCCGCCATTGAGCACGTATACAGGGACCGACCGGGATCTACCCATGCGTGGCAGTGTGCCAATTCTCTTAACCACAAGACTATGGGTACCTGCGCAATATCACTGATGATCACGCGCACCAACACTCGTTCCTTGTTGTGTCCAGGCCTGTGCCAGATATCCAACTTCCCAAAGCACGACACAGCCTTATTGATATAGTGATCAGTTTGATAATCCATAGGAAACACAAGGAAAAGAACCCAGGCAACATACTGAAACGGGCACCGGCGCATGTTTTCCGCCTCATCATGCGACACAAAGGAGAAGGTCATATCATCATCCAGGGGGTCTAACTGATGCGGACTCTCCTGAATAAACTGATCTCTCAGAGCTACATCAGCAAAAGCAACCATACCCACTCTGATAGGATAAACAAACGCATCTGGCACTTCAAGATGAAAGTCTTCTACCATGATGTGAACAACCTCATCCAACACTAACTGTTTCTGATGATCTGGGACTGGGGGAACAGCAGTGACAATGGCATACCTCTCGTGGCTTAGTGGCGAGTCATCCACCACCATCATGTTGCACGCCAATCTATGGTCCGGTCCATGCTCAATCCGGGCTCCCATCGGCACGAACTGGAAAGGCCTTGCCGGAAAGTTGGCCATGGCGATGTGGGAGTGGCAATGGCAGTCGCATCAGTCAATGGTGGAGCTGGGCGGGTGGATGGTGTGGCGTTCTGTTCGTTGGTTGTCAGGGGCGGTAGTATAGGCAAGTGGCATGGTGCTTGAAGCGGAATCATCCGCCCTATGGCTTTTGGGGTAAGGGGCCCAGAGATGGCACTTTCCTTTTGGGACGCCATATCAATTTTTTATTAGGTATGCGAGGATTCTATTGTGGATGTATAGCTCGTATTCGTGGCAGTGGATCCATATTGATTTGTTCCTGCCGTTCCATCTTCCTCTGTTGCAAAAATAATCGGGGAGCAAACTTAGAGGAACAAGATTTTACTCCATGGCCCAAGAACTTACATCGCCGACACCAAAGAAGGCCTGGACAAAATTCCCTATGGTGGGACAGGCTATTGCAGACACCACAGGCTCGAGTAGGCCGGCCCATCTCATATTGTGTGCATATGCATGCACGTTGGAAATTATGGCAGGTGTCACAACTTTTGGCATTACAGTTATTTGAATCATGGCCAGTCCCGAAACATCTGGCACATCTGCCCAGCATATCATGGATGATATCCGAAGGAGGCAAGTCTTTTAAATCATAGATATTTTGGATATCTGCCTCGTCATAATGAGCTTGTCGTAGGTCTAAGATACCTTCCAAAACCAAAGAGGGAATGTTATGCCAATTTTGCTCACGGTGTTTCTTACCCAAAAACTTTTTGGTAAGATTGCAATGATTATCGAGGAAACCGGAATTTCCAAACTACCAAAATGCAATGTCCCTTGTACCATCTTGTGGCTAGTTTTGCTGATCAAAGTTTCTTCCGAGCGATGATCATCATGAAGATTGCCATGCTGAGTTGAGACATCATCGAATGTACTCAATAAATTATTGGACCTTTGCTTACAAAGGCCGAATTTGGCCAATTCCTTAATAGCTGAATCATCCTTAGAAGCACTTTTCTCAAGAAGTTCCAGGTTAGTGCGAACAACTCTGGATGATCTGCCCCTTACCGTAGAGATCTCATGTGGAGTGCTCCATCCAACTGATGCAACTGAGGGCACATTTCAAGGACGTCTAAATAAACCAAAATGGCAGACAAAATCTGGCCAAACTCTATCTCGTAGGGCATAGATGAAATGACCCACTTCATTTGAAGCCACGGAGAACCGAAAATTCCTTTCTCCAAATAGATGTAACCTTGAAACCAGAAGCAAGACCTCCAATGCAACATTGTAAGGCCAAACGAACCGAAGCACATGAAAAGGGGAAGGAAGCAGAAGAGAAAGTGACCACCAAGAAAAACTCCTTGGAGGAGGAGGCGGGGGAGAAATGAACCGTGGATTTGAAACGCCGACGAACCTGGTCCTCGACCTTTAGGCCGGGGTTGAAGTCCCAATGGAGGATCCCTTCCATGGTGTCTTAGGAGGAGTCATGGCCACCAGTGGTGGAGGAGGAGGAGGAGCTGGAGGTGGAGGTGGGAGGAGCCATCCCGAGGTGGTCTGTGGGTGACTAGTAGTGTTGATTACATCTTGTAGTTGATTACTATATGGTTTATTTGGTGGAAGATTATATGTTCAGATCCAATATGCTATTTAATACCCCTCTAATCTTGAGCATGATTATCATTTGTGAGTAGTTACTTTTGTTCTTGAGGTCACGGGAGAAATCATGTTGGAAGTAATCATGTGAATTTGATATGTGTTTGATATTTTGATAGTATGCATGTTGTGATTCCCTTAGTGGTGTGATGTGACCGTCGACTACATGACACTTCACCATATCTGGGCCTAAGGGAATGCATTGTGGAGCAGTAATTAGATGATGGGTTGCGAGAGTGACAGAAGCTTAAACCCCAGTTTATGCGCTATTCCGTAAGGGACGGATTGGATCCAAAAGTTTAATGCTATGGTTAGAATTTATTCTTAATACTTTCTCGTAGTTGCAGATGCTTGCGAGAGGGTTAATCATAAGTAGGAGGTTTGTTCAAGTAAGAACAACACCTAACCACCGGTCCACCCACATATTAAATTATCATAGTAGCGAACACAAATCGAACCAACATGATGAAAGTGACTAGATGAAATTCCCGTGTGCCCTCAAGAACACTTTGCTTACTATAAGAGACCGTTTTGGCCTGTCCGTTGCCTAAAAGGATTGGGCTACCTTGCTGCACTTTTGTTACTATTATCGTTACTTGCTCGTTACAAATTATCTTGCTATCAAACTACTCTGCTACTTACAATTTCAGCACTTGCAGACATTACCTTGCTGGAAACCACTTGTCATTTCCTTCTGCTCCTCGTTGGGTTCGACACTCTTACTTATCGAAAAGAGCTACAATTGATCCCCTATACTTGTGGGTCATCAGGGCTAAGAATGCCTGGTCGTGCCCTCCAGGTCAACCCGACTCCACATCACTCACGGGTACCCTCATGGTTAACATGACTTCACATTTCTCTAGCGGGTACCCCTCGGGGCCGACCCGACTTCAGTAACTCTCGCAGGTACCCCTCGGGGCCGACCAGACTTCAACATGGTTCTAGGGGTATAGTCAAAGTAACCGTGTGTCCAAAACATCAAGGGGGAAATCAGAGGAATCACCTTCGATGGATTTCCACTCGATGGTCCATAACACCAAGGGGGGATCTGAGGAATCACCCTCGAAGGATTCCTACTCGATGTAACCGTCAAGGTGAACTTGGAGGAATCACCCTCGAAGGGTTTACACTTGAGGTGTTGCACGACAAAGTCGTTACTGGGAGTGGTGAAGGAGGAATCACCCTCCGTAGCCAAGACTAACTAGCTACACTACAGAGATCTCATCAGAAGTGCTATACGAGGTATCACCCTTGGCACTCGATAGTAACTCTACGGAGTCATACAACTAAGGGGGCTGTGAGGTGATCTGCCGGGCTCAGGACATCGATTCACGTTGATCGAGTCATCGGTCATAAAGCGGGGGCAACATGGACAAGGTGAGGGGTCACTGGTGGATCACTAACCAACCTATACTAAGCATATAGAATAAGAAGGTGGGTAAAATAGCATAATGCAAAATCAGGCTATGCATCAGAATAGGATCAATCAAATACGGTAGCAAATTCTAATGCAAGCATGAGAGAGATGGGTGATATAGGAATGATCAAGGGGGTTTTGCTTGCCTGGAAGTTGTGTTGCAAGGGACTGAACGTCAGGGGCGTATTCGTACGCTGGAGGAGCGTCAGTCTCGGGGTCTATCAGAGAGAAGAGGGGGAGAAATAATAAATATAAGGCAGACAAATGCATCACGATGCATGACATGACAATATGCTATGCTAGGGGTGACCTAATGAAGTGCTACACATTACAAACGAAGCGGGAAAACATCTGGGAATGTTTTCCCGGCGTTTGGCAGTTATTAGACAGATGAATCGGAGGGGAAGGATCCATGTTCATCATGTTAGAGGCATGTGACAGATGAGTGGATATCATATTCGGATTCGTCATATTTTTCTGATCATTTTTCATATATAATTTTTTCATCGAGTTATAGATTATTTTCTATTAATTTTCAAAGTTCTTTCAGCAATTCTCTAAAAATTACTGATTTATTAATAATTCAAAAAATATTTAACTGCTAGGGGTACCCAAAAGTGTACCCAGCAGAGTGTTGGTGTGACTGACAATGGGACCCAGTAAACTGCCGAGTCGGCAGTTAACTGGTCAGCTTTGACTGGTCAATGGGACCAGTGGGTCCCACCAGCAAGTAACTGGGCTTGCCCAGTCGGTAGGTTCACTGGGTCAACAGGGCCCATTGGGCCCACAAATTAGCCACTATTATGTTTAAGTAAAACTTATCAAGTTAAATAGTAAATGGTCCACATGTCATACTCTAGATAAATATTAGGTTTATGTTTTAACAGGGGTAGTTAGGGTCGGCGGGGCCCTGTGTCAGTGCTTAGGTATTTTAGTTAGTGGTTATGGCGCCACATCAGCAGTTAATGGCGGCTAATCGCCGGTGTAATGCCGAGATGACGAAGTTGGTCGTACGGCCATTTCCGGTGACGAGAGCACGAGAGGGTGGCATTGTTGAGAAGTTTCTGCTCCTACGCTTTGAATGGTGGTCGCGGGGCGGCCGGACATGGCCGGAGTCGACAACGGGGTTGACATCCGCGGTGGCGCACACACGGTGAGGACGGGGTGGTTGCCATGGCGCGCCAACTGGTGAGCCGAGTGGTGCAGACGCTCTGGGCGGTCTCCTGGAGCCCGTACGCATTAGGGGTTGGTCCTAGGGGGAACGAGAACGACGACAGTGGTCAAAGCAGAGCACGGAGCTACGGCCAGAGCACGACAACGACGACAGTGGTCAAAGCAGAGCACGGAGCTACGGCCAGAGCACGACAACGACTACGATGTGCTGAGGCCCGAATCCGAGGGCAATTTAGAGGGGTTAGGTGCGGTTGCTCACTGCAAACTCGCTGCGGGGGTCGAGGTGGCCGGAGAGGGCTGAGGACGAGCAGATCGATGGGGAGTTGTGGCAGCCGCCGACGAGGGGGGTGGATGATTCCGGTGGCTTGGCAATCCCCGGCTTGATCTGCTCCTCGCAGACGACGTGGAAGACGCAGGCGGTGCTCCTGGACATCCCCGAGCGGTGCGGGGTGGCTGGTGGCTACATCGACGAGGTACGGCGGTTGCGGCAGCGCAAGCAGAGGAGGGGAGAGAGAGCTGCGAGATGGGATAGTTCTGGAGGGGCTAGGGTTCACCGAGGGGGAGCAAGGGTCCTTATCCGGCTCGAGGAATCATCGGATGGGCGGCACGTGCACGATCGCCGCATGGGCGGCCATGACAAGCGCCTTGCCTCCTATGCTACGCGAGGTGGAAGGAAAGTCTGGCTTATCGGGCTGGGCTGCACTATAGCATCGGGCTGCAGTGCATAGTGCATTTTTTTTATTTTCCATGTCTTCTTTTCTATTTTCTGTTTTATTTATTCTTTTTTTTTACTATTTTATTTTAATACTAAATGATTTTTGTTAAGTATGAGACTTGTCCCATAAATACTTTGCAATATTATGGGGTGGTCCACAAAGTTTGGGGTCAATTGGAAAATGTCTAACCTTTTGTTAATATTTTAAATAGCCATATTTAGTGTTGTTGGCCCTGTTTTAAATAGGTTAAGAGCATCTAATTACTTCAAAAATGTTGGTTTCTCCAAGACAATTACTTAGTGAATATTTGCAATAACATGAACACTTTTGTTTATTTATTTGAAGAAGTTTTATTTTTACTCACTATTTGAATTTTGAATTGAAATGGATTTTGGATCTTAATGACTATTAGTAAGTTAATGATGATGACTTAGCATAATTAGAGGAAGGTCACTGTTGTATGATTACTGGGGTGTTACACTAAACACATTATTGGCGGTTCCCAAGTGGAAAGCTAAAGTTTACTCCCCCTCAACCATTCAAACACAAGCCATTCACTGATGAACTCAATGAGGAGTTCACATTCGACGGAGGATATCAAGGTACAGTCACAATCTGAAGTAGAGCTTAAAACGAAGCGGGTGAACTAGATCTCGCAACCTTAGTGGCGACCTTAGGCAGAGCTCGTAGAAGAGACAACTAGTGGACCTGGTTGGTGGCCAGCGATGTTGGGCTCTAGGTAGGCTACTATATACCCCCACCCCTTCAGAACATATATGTCATTGCAAGTCCCCCCCCATCCTTTTCAAATCTAGGAGATGCTTCAAATACCCAAACTGTGCTCTCAGGGGGATGATGACCTCATCGATGCTTTACAAATACTGCTTACCCAAGATCTAGAGTAACACAACTGACAAATGGGTCCTAGAGCATGTGCAATGTGTCCAATGAGAATGTGAGTAAGGGAATTAATATTTTTCCTATGAAATCGATGCCATACCTTGCAAAAATATGTGTTCAAAGGAGAGTCGAGGAGGGGTACATGTTCTTTTGCATGAAGATGTAGAGAGTAAGAGGGGGCATGAACAACCGCTCATGGGAATACTCCTCTCTTCCCTATTTTGTCAATTCTTTTAGTGGCATGCAGGACTTGCTATAGTGGATCACGGGGAGGATGTGGCGACATGAAGCAGGGCTAGAACATAACGCTGTTGAGGAATATATCGATACTATAGCAGTCACCAGATACAAAGCTCGGAGAATAGGCGACTAGCGGGCCAAGGTAGTTGCTGGCGCGATTGGAATTTGGGCAGGATTGTGTAGGCCTCCCCCTCAACTTTTGTGTGACATCATCAATAACTACAAAATTATGACATATATGCAATAGTTTCAATCATGACCAGTTTATCTCTCTAAACTACAAACAACTAAACTTAATTAAAAAAATATTATGAAAATTGAATCTTAAAATGCATGGAGCCACATACAATTGGAGGTATATGTTTGAGAAGGGGATGTGAATATAATGAGTGTGATGTATGTTCCATTGGTTAAAATAGTTATCAAAACGTGTATGTGCATTGCCACACTAACATCACACTTTTATAACCAACCAAATATTATGCAAACTTCTTGACATTGCGCGGAGAGGGGATCTAGCATAATCATACTGCTTGATCGATTGACTAGTGGTAGCTAGACTTATTGACGAGCATGGTTGAGGGGCGATTCTTGTTTACTTTCCTGTGTGCATAATATTTAGCCAAAAAGTTCATGTATAGGAAGATTGATTACTTCTACAAAACATTCTTTAATAGTGGTGTCTAAATATGAGTCATATATTCCCCCCTTGAAATCAATCATTTTAGTTCAACTCTTGGATCTAGACCCACAAGCCTAGCTCATCTCTGGATTAAATGTACTATATATGTATACCCAATCCACCTCCTAACCCTAAACCATACATGTCGCCATAGGCATCCCTCACCACGAGCTAACAAGACAGGCCCCCCATCGTTGCTTCCCAAGGCATCCATCTACGATGTCGGGGTTGTCGCATGCCCCTCAACTTCATAATCTTTCCAATTTCTACGTTCGTGCATTCATCGCCATAATTTCTCACCTCAGGAGTGAACGATGTACTCAATCCCTAATCGTCTACCGATGCCTCTTTGGTACCTAACTGGCCACATATGCTCGTCCCTAGGGCTGGTTTCTTTCCACTGCATGACCACATCACCTCCCGACCAACCACCATTGAACGCTACCTCTCAAGAATATCCAAGCACACTCAACATCTTTTGAACCTTAATTATACGTACTCGACGCACATAAACATTGTTAGAATGTTTTCACCTGAAATCAACCATTTTCCCTTAGCTCCCTGATATAGATGTTATTATTACCCCCATTGACTTACTATATAAACCAACCCAACCATTCAACCATAACCACGCATTCTTCCCTCTAGCCCATGCATCCACCCCTAACATGGATAGTTATTGCCTCCCAATGCACTCGTGCTCCATAGGGTGCCGCCCCTCCCACATATTTGCACCTCGTCGGTAATGTTTGTGTATATATTCATAGTTTTATGTGGTGATTCTTCCGAGTTGTTTATTATGTTCGATGGTTGTTGATTTGATATTATTTTAGAATTGTACGAAGGAGGGAGGGTGCTAGTGGGGCTCGTGCTTCAATGCCTGGCTTGACTTTCTATTCGTCGAAAATGGAGTAGCACAAGACAGCACATTACCACTCCCTATATTGCAAAGTACCTTTCACATTAGGTTTTGACAGGACAAGTTTTTATTTATCATTATGTAAGTTTTTGTGACGAAGAATCATCACCGCAAATAAGTACTTTGGATTTGGATACAAAACTAACGGCAACGCTAGACTTACGTAAAAAAAATTACGTACCTTACGTAATAACCAACGTGGAGTAGTGGTATTGGTGTTTAGGGGAGTGAGGGGCCCACCCCCTGAAAATCAGGGGGTGATGTTTAGTTTAGTTGGAAAGGTTTCCTACGTAGTGTTTTCGTAGGTATAGGATTATTGCATGAGTTGTAAGCTATATCAAAAACAATGAACAAAAAAAGGAGTAATTGTTGGCCAAAGACTTGTCCAAACAAAACGTATACAAAAATATTTTGGAACGGAGGAGCCGAGGAAGTGCTATACGTGATTAACTCCAACTTCAACGCACTTGCATGGGTGAAAATGGAGAGACGACGGCAAGCGAGCCCTAGGTCAACAGGAGTCCATCGCGCGTAATGCTCACTGCACACTAGTAGTTCACAGCATCACGCACGACGGGGCCGGCCGGCGACACATGCGCCCACACCGCGCACGGAGGCGCGGACTGCTCGGCAGTGCACGGACACGACGTCTCGACGACGACGCCTTTTTGCACACGGAGCCCCCACACCGCACGTGCATGCATGGGGGACGTGACTGATCCAACAGTGGATCGCCTTGAATGATGGCCGCCCCGACCGCACGCACCAACCAACCCCATCGATCGGACGCGCGCACGGGCACTGCTCCTACGTAGCTTCTCCCGAAAAGGGAATGGCGACAGCGACGCGAGCGACGACCGGTGACACGCGCGGGTCGACCGTCATGCGTCACCTCCTGCCGGTCCGGCGAGGCTCCCGGCCCCGGCCGGCCAAGTAGTAGCCCCGCCGCGGTGCAGGTGCGCGCGCGCGCGCGAGAGAGAGAGAGAGAGAGAGAGAGAGAGAGAGCTGGCCTGGGCGACGGGGGCATGCAGGGTGAATTATTGGATTCTGTTGGCGGGGATCGGCCGAGCGAGGTGACCCCGCAGCGCATGCGTGCACGGTGGTGGCTACGGCCGGTCGGTTGACCACTCTACTGGACTGTGCGTGCAGATCTGAGTGTCCTCCCGGCTCCCATGCAGCTGGGCCATGATGCATGCATGCATGCATGCATGAGGATATATTTCCAGACCCCCACGGCGCTCGTCGTCTGCATGCACACGTGTAGCATGTAGCCATGTACTACTGACTCAATCTTTGTCCTTTCGCCCTGCAGCGTACGTGCGGGCATGGCAGGGTTCATGGTTTGAGATAGTATCCGACTGGATGTGGCTACAAAGCATGCCACTACACGTGTTCTGGTTATGCTCACAGAGTCACACTAATACGCTACTATAGTTTCTATCATGTATGTTTGATTTCAGCATATTCATAACCGGCCAGACCATTTCATATGCATGACCAGGCGGAGCACCGACAACAACACCTCGTGAGAGTAGCAACTTTGGCACTAGCTAGCTTGTTCATATCCCTCCCTTCACCTTTAGCACTAAAAGTATATAATTGTTACAACATGTCCATGTCGAAATTTCACCGGGTTGACTTTTACACATCAGGATTTGGCACAAATGTAATGTCCACCAAACATGGATCTAGATTTTAGAACTATACATGTTGTCCGAAGGATCTACAAATGAGGACAGAAAGTGAAAATTCATGTTTAGCGATTGATAATGATATCATGTGACCGATTCTCCCGTCGAAACAAAGTCGCTCGATGAATTGGCAAGATTCATCAATGTGTCACAATATCATTCCTCGATCTCTTGTATTTAGCGGGTTTTTTGCGCGTGTAAAAAGCTTCCCCAATAAGTAGGAGTTTCATCGGTGGCGTGATTTTGAATTTTGATAGAAGAATATTAGGTCATAATTAAACCATGTGGACCAAAAGTTCAACATATGCGATCAAAGATCTCATTTGTGTGTTCATATATCTCTCCCTACATGTACAAAACAATGAGCAGATCATACCAAATATGACATTCCATGTTTTATATTTAGACATAAATATATTTTATGCTAGATTCCATCGTCGAAACTAGGTTGTAGATCGTTAGTCCAACACACAAAATCAAGTAATCGAATAATTTGATCAAAACCACGCTTCCTCTGTCTCTAACATATCCTTTTCATATAAGTTGCCCATGCATGTTATAATGATCACAAACTTGAGTTCAAAAAATGATCACAAACTTCATGCGTCAAAACCTCTTTCCTGAATTCCGACGGTTCTTATAATATTAATGGACTTCCACTCCACAAAAGTTAAATATGTGAGATATCTGTAGTACACTAACTGGTGCTACAGATGGTAGCCAAGTGTGCTTGAGGCTCCTGCAAACGCACATAGTTGTCGTAGTATTTTCGATAGGTAGAGATTGTCGAACCACAAAGCAAAGGAAATCACTTCACGACTGCTTGGTGACTTAAGATGAAAGAGTGACCAAGAGATGATCATGGCGGAAGGAACCGCATGTAGATACTGACAGAAGGATTTATCGTTTCGACAATAGTTGGTGTTTGATTTGTCACAACATGTTTATGTGGAACACATCAATTTTTTCCGTTGAACAAGCTTGATTAAATCCAACGCATGATCACCAAAGTCATTGATGTGTATACCATATGTCATGGTTCTTTATATAAAGGGAATTTCACCTTATGTCGGATTTTTTTTCTGGAGGCTCTTTCGAAGAAAAAAATCTCACCTTTCTGATCGTGCTATCAATCAAAAGTTCAACACATGTGATTTTTTTATGTTACAACACAACAGTTTGTGGTTTGTTGCTAAAATGTATTACGGGTCATATTAACTAACACATCAGATCGAGAAGAGCTCGCTGCTTTCACATGATCTCTTAGTCCTTGTCTAATTATATATGTCACGGTAATGAGATTATGTTATGTATATATATATTGGATTTTAAAAAAATGTCTTTTTTTCTCAGATTTGTATCTAAGCCATTGCTTACAACTTTAGCTCATGGGAGAAATAAAGCGGTTAAATAGTTGGTATCTTCCACTTTGCATACATACATACATACATACATACATATATATATATATGTGTGTGTGTGTGTGTGTGTGTGTGTGTGTGTGTATACTACAAAGCATAATAATGAACTGTTTTCCCAAGTTTTAATTTCTTGTTATATTTTAGGCTTTTCTAGCAATATATAGAGCACCCTACACATGCAAGTCTAGGGGTATAGGCATCGGAAAGTAAAGACATGCAAGTGCAAAGTAAAGGAGGTAGAGTTGGTAGAATTGCAAACACAATTGGCTCGGTGAAGATTTTTCCCCTGATTCGAACAGTTGGCGCGAACTTACATCCATGTTGACGGGGGCTTCGGTCCATGAAGGATCTAAGATCACAAGTATCCCTGTTGCAAAATTCAACGAAGGACTCACCCACAAAGGATCCACAAAGGAGCAACTCAACCTATTCCACCATGGCTTATTTCCATGGAGGAGTAGCCTAGGGTAGATCTTCACGATGTAGGCGATCTCTAGGCTCATACAAACTTCTTGCCTTCTTCATAGACTTGAACACATCCAAGAACACCTAGTAGATCTAGGAAGCACACCCTCCAAAACTAATAATATAGAGGTTTTTTGGGAATGAATCCACTGCTCTGGTGCTTCAATAGATAATCTCCTCAACACTCAAACTCTCTCATGATTTGTCTATGTATTTCGAGAAGTGGGAGTGGAAAGAAAGAGGGGATTAGATCTAAAAGGAGTTGATTGAATGGTTGGAGTAGAAAGCCCTTTAAAATCATCAGAACGAGAGGTGGAGTTCTCTCTCATAACATATGATGGGAGTGGAGTTTGCTTCGAGTTGACTAGTGGGGTAGGAAGGGGTATATATAGGTTGGACGGTTGATAACCACAAGTATAGGGGATCGTGACAGTCTTCGATGGTAGTATTTCACCCAAATTTGTTGATACGACACAAGGGGAGCCAAAGAATATTTATGAGCCTTAGAAGTTGAGTTGTCAATTCAACCACACCTGGAAAATTATATTTCTACAGCAAAGTGTTCAGTAGCACAGTAGTTTGATAGTTTTGATCGTAGCAATAACAGTACCAATAGTAACAGGGACAATAATAGAAGCCGTTTTGTAGTGATTGTAACAGCAGCAGCTGTAGTAACTTAGCAAAGACCAGTATGAGAAAAGCGTAGGAATTGGATCAATGAAGAATATTTTGAAGGAAATATACCCTAGAGGCAATAATAAAGTTATTATTTATATTTCCTTATATCATGATAAATGTTTATTATTCATGCTAGAATTGTATTAACTGGAAACTTAGTACATGTGTGAATACATAGACAAACAAAGTGTCCCTAGTATGCCTCTACTAGACTAGCTCGTTAATCAAAGATGGTTAAGTTTCCTGACCATAGACATGTGTTGTCATTTGATGAACGGGATCACATCATTAGAGAATGATGTGATGGACAAGACCCATCCGTTAGCTTAGCATAATGATCGTTTAGTTTTATTGCTATTGCTTTCTTCATGACTTATACATGTGCCTGTGACTATGAGATTATGCAACCCCCGAATACCGGAGGAACACCTTGTGTGCTATCAAATGTCACAACATAACTAGGTGATTATAAAGATGCTCTACAGGTGTCTTCGAAGGTGTTTGTGGGGTTGGCATAGATCAAGAATAGGAATTGTCACTCTGTATATCGGAGAGGTATCTCTGGGCCCTCTCGGTAATGCACATCACTATAATCCTTGCAAGCAATGTGACTAATGAGTTAGTTGCGGTATGATGCATTACGGAACGAGTAAAGAGACTTGTCGGTAACGAGATTGAACTAGGTATGATGATACCGACGATCGAATCTCGGGCAAGTAACATACCGATGACAAAGGGAACAATGTATGTTGTTATGCGGTTTGACCGATAAAGATCTTCGTAGATATGTCGGAGCCAATATGAGAATCCAGGTTCCGCTATTGGTTATTGACCGGAGATGCGTCTCGGTCATGTCTACATAGTTCTCGAATCCGTAGGGTCCGCACGCTTAATGTTCGATGACGATTTGTATTATGAGTTTATGTGATTTGATGACCGAAGTTTGTCCGGAGTCCAGGATGAGATCACGGACATGACGGGGAGTCTCGAAATGGTCGAGAGGTAAAGATCGATATATTGGAAGGTTATATTCAGACACCAGAATGGTTCCGAGGTGTTTCGGGTATTTTCCGGAGTACCGGGAGGTTACCGGAACCCCCCGGGAGAGTAATGGGCCTTAATGGGCTTTAGGGGAAAGGAGAGAGGGGCCTCAAGGGGTGGCCGCACGCCCCCCCATGGGCTGTTCCGAATTGGACTAGGAGGGGGCGGCGCCCCCCTCCTTCCTTCTCCCCTCTTCCTCCTTCCATCCTTCTCCTAGTTGGAATAGGAAAGGGAGGGGGCCGAATCCTACTTGGACCGGGAGTCCAAGTAGGACTCCCCCCCTTGGCGCGCCCCCTCTAGGGCCAGCCTCCTCTTCCCCCCTCCTTTATATACGTGGGAAGGGGCACCCCAAAGACACACCAAGCCTTCTCTTAGCCGTGTGCGGTGCCCCCTCCACAGTTACACACCTCGGTCATATCGTCGTAGTGCTTAGGCGAAGCCCTGCGCCGGTAACTTCATCATTACCATCACCACGCCGTCATGCTGACGGAACTCTCCCTCGGCCTCAACTGGATCAACAGCTCGAGGGACGTCATCGAGCTGAACGTGTGCTGAACTCGTAGGTGCCGTACGTTTGGTGCTTGGATCGGTTGGATCGCGAAGACGTTCGACTACATCAACCGCGTTACTAAACGCTTCTACTTTCGGTCTACGAGGGACATGGACATACTCTCCCCGCTCATTGCTATGCTTCTCCTAGATAGATCTTGCGTGATCGTAGGATTTTTTTTTGAAATACTACATTCCCCAACAGTGGCATCCGAGCTAGGTCTATGCGTAGATGTTATATGCACGAGTAGAACAGAAAGAGTTGTGCGCGATAATAGTCATACTGCTTACCAGCAACGTCTTACTTTGATTCGACGGTATTGTTGGATGAAGCAGCCCGGACCGACATTACATGACCGCGTTCATGAGACTGGTTCTACCGACGTGCTTCGCACATAGGTGGTTGGCGGGTGTCTGTTTCTCCAACTTTATTTGAATCAAGTTTGACTACGCCCGGTCCTTGTTGAAGGTTAAAACAGCACACTTCACGAAAAATCATTGTGTTTTTGATGCGTAGGTAAGAATGGTTCTTGCTAGAAGCCCATAGCAGCCACGTAAAACTTGCAACAACAAAGTAGAGGACGTCTAACTTGTTTTTGCAGGGCATGTTGTGATGTGATATGGTCAAGACGTGATGAGATATAAATTGTTGTATGAGATGATCATGTTTTGTGACCGTTATCGGCAACTGGCAGGAGCCTTATGGTTGTCGCTTTATTGTATGAAATGCAATCGCCATGTAATTGCTTTACTTTATCACTAAGCGGTAGCGATAGTCGTAGAAGCAATAGTTGGCGAGACGACAACGATGCTATGATGGAGATCAAGGTGTCAAGCCGGTGACGATGGAGATCATGACGGTGCTTTGGAGATGAAGATCAAAGGCACAAGATGATGATGGCCATATCATGTCACATATTTTGATTGCATGTGATGTTTATTTTTTATGCATCTTATTTTGCTTAGTACGGCGGTAGCATTATAAGATGATATCTCACTAAATTTCAAGGTATAAGTGTTCTCCCTGAGTAGGCACCGTTGCTACAGTTCGTCGTGCCAAGACACCACATGATGATCGAGTGTGATAAGCTCTACGTTCACATACAACGGATGCAAGCCAGTTTTGCACACGCAGAATACTCGGGTTAAACTTGACGAGCCTAGCATATGCAGATATGGCCTCGGAACACTAAGACCGAAAGGTCAAACGTGAATCATATAGTATATATGATCAACATAGTGATGTTCACCATTGAAAGCTACTCCATCTCACGTGATGATCGGACATGGTTTAGTTGATATGCATCACGTGATCACTTAGATGACTAGAGGGATGTCTATTTAAGTGGGAGTTCTTAAGTAATATGATTAATTGAACTTTAATTTATCATGAACTTAGTCCTGATAGTATTTGCAAATTATGTTGTTGATCAATAGCTCGCGATGTAGCTCCTCGTTTATTTTTGATATGTTCCTAGAGAAAAATAAGTTGAAAGATGTTAGTAGCAATGATGCGGACTAGTTCCGTGATCTGGGGATTATCCGTATTGCTGCACAGAAGTATTATGTCCTTGATGCACCGCTAGGTGACGGACCTATTGCAGGAGCAGATATAGACATTATGAACGTTTGGCAAGCTCGGTATGATGACTACTTGATAGTTTAGTGCACCATGCTTTACGGCTTAGAACCGGGACTTCAAAACGTTTTTGAAACGCCACGGAGCATATGAGATGTTCCAAGAGTTGAAATCGGTATTTTAGACTCATGCCCGAGTCGAGAGGTATGAGACCTCTGACAAGTATTTTGCCTACAAGATGTAGGAGAATAGCTCAACCAGTGAGCATGTGCTCAGAATGTCTGAGTATTACAATCGCTTGAATCAAGTGGGAGTTAATCTTCCAGATAAGATAGTGATTGACAGAGTTCTCTAGTCACTATCACCAAGTTCCTGGAACTTCATGATGAACTATAACATGCAAGGGGTGAAGAAAACAATTCACTGAGCTCTTCGCGATGCTGAAATCGGTGAAGGTAGAAATCAAGAAAAGCATCAACTGTTGATGGTTGACAAGACCACTAGCTTCAAGTAAAAGGGCAAGGGAAAGAAAGGGAACTTCAAGAAGAATGACAAGCAAGTTGCCACTCCCATGAAGAAGCCCAAAGCTAGACCCAAGCCTGAAACTGAGTGCTTCTACTGCAAAGCAAATGGTCACTGGAAGCGGAACTGCCCCAAATACTTGGCGGATAAGAAGGATGGCAAAGTGAAAAAAGTATATATGATATACATGTTATTGATGTGTACTTAACTAGTATTCATAGTAGCCCCTGGGTATTTGATACTGGTTCAGTTGCTATGATTAGTAACTTGAAACAGGAGTTACAAAATGAACAGAGACTAGTTGAGGGCAAGGTGATGATGTGTGTTGGAAATGATTCCAAGGTTGATAAGATCACCATCGCACACTCCATCTACCTTCGAGATTAGTGTTGGACCAAAATAAATGTTATTTGGTGTTTGCGTTGAGCATGAATATGATTGGATCATGTTTATTGTAATACGGTTATTCATTTAAGTTAAAGAATAATTGTTGTTCTGTTTACATGAATAAAACCTTCTATGGTCATACACTTAATATAAATGGTTTGTTGAATCTCGATAGTAGTGATACACATATTCATAGTATTGAAGCCAAAAGGTATAAGTTTAATAATGATAGTGCAACTTATTTGTGGCACTACCGTTTAGGTCATATTGGTGTAAAGCGCATGAAGAAACTCCATGCTGATGGGCTTTTGGAATCACTTGATTATGAATCACTTGATGCATGCGAACCATGCCTCATGGGCAAGATGACTAAGACTCCGTTCTCCGGAATAATGGAGCGAGCAACAGACTTGTTGGAAATAATACATACTGATGTATGCGGTCCGATGAGTGTTGAGGCTCGCGGCGGGTATCGTTATTTTCTGACCTTCACAGATGATTTGAGCAGATATGGGTATATCTACTTGATCAAACAAAAGTCTGAAACATTTGAAAAGTTCAAAGAATTTCAGAGTGAAGTGGAAAATAATCGTAAAAAGAAAATAAAGTTTCTACGATCTGATCGTGGAGGTGAATATTTGAGTTACGAGTTTGGTCTTCATTTGAAACAATGTGGAATAGTTTCGCAATTCACGCCACCTGGAACATCACAGTGTAATGGTGTGTCCGAACGTCGTAACCACACTTTATTAGATATGGTGCAATTTATGATGTCTCTTACCGATTTACCACTATCGTTTTGGGGTTATGCATTAGAGACAGCTGCATTCACGTTAAATAGGGCACCATCTAAATTTGTTGAGACGACACCGTATGAACTGTGGTTTGGCAAGAAACCTAAGTTGTCGTTTCATAAAAGTTTGGGGCTGCGATGCTTAGTGAAAAAGCTTCAACCTGATAAGCTCGAACCCAAATCGAAGAAATGTGTCTTCATAGGATACTTAAAGGAAACTGTTGTGTACACCTTCTATCACAGATCCGAAGGCAAGATATTCGTTGCTAAGAATGGATCCTTTCTAGAGAAGGAGTTTCCCTCGAAAGAAGTGAGTGGGAGGAATGTAGAACTTGATGAGATAATTGTACCTTCTCCCGAATTGGAAAGTAGTTCATCACAGGAATCAGTTCCAGTGATTCCTACACCAATTAGTGAGGAAGCTAATGATGATGATCATGAAACTTCAGATCAAGTTACTACCAAACCTCGTTGGTCAAACAGAGTATGGTCCGCACCAGAGTGGTACGGTAATCCTGTTCTGGAAGTCATGTTACTAGACCATGACGAACCTGCGAACTATGAGGAAGCGATGATGAGCCCAGATTCCGCAAAATGGCTTGAGGCCATGAAATCTGAGATGGGATCCATGTATGAAGAACAAAGTGTGGACTTTGGTTCACTTGCCCGATGATCGGCAAGCCATTGAGAATAAATGGATCTTCAAGAGGAAGACGGACGCTGATAGTAGTGTTACTATCTACAAAGCTCGAATTATCGAAAAAGGTTTTTGACAAGTTCAAAGTGTTGAATATGATGAGATTTTATCACTCGTATCGATGCTTAAGTCTGTCTGAATCATGTTAGCAATTGCCGCATTTTATGAAATCTGGCAAATGGATGTCAAACTGCATTCCTTAATGGATTTATTAAAGAAGAGTTGTATATGATGCAACCAGAAGGTTTTGTCGATCCTAAAGGTGCTAACAAAGTGTCCAAACTCTAGTGATCCATCTATGGACTGGTGCAAGCATCTCGAAGTTGGAATATACACTTTGATGAGTTGATCAAAGCATATAGTTTTATATAGACTTGCGGTGAAGCCTGTATTTACAAGAAAGTGAGTGGGAGCACTACAGCCTTTCTGATAAGTATATGTGAATGACATATTGTTGATCCGAAATGAGGTAGAATTTTTTGGAAAGCATAAAGGAGTGTTTGAAAGGAGTTTTTCAACGAAAGACCTCGGTGAAGCTGCTTACATATTGAGCATCAAGATCTATAGAGATAGATCAAGATGCTTGATAAGATTTTTTCAATGAGTACATACCTTGACAAGATTTTGAAGTAGTTCAAAATGGAACAGTCAAAGAAGGAGTTCTTGCCTGTGTTGCAAGGTGTAAAGTAGATTAAGACTCAAAACCCGACCATGGCAGAAAGTAGAAAGAGAATGAAAAGTCATTCCCTATGCATCAGTCATAGGTTCTATAAAGTATGCTATGCTGTGTACCAGACCTATTGTGTACCTCACCATGAGTTTGGAAAGAGGGTACAATAGTGATCCAGGAGTGGATCACTGGACAGCGGTCAAAATTATCCTTAGTGAAATAAGGATATGTTTCTCTGTTATTGATACGTCTCCAACGTATCTATAATTTATGAAGTATTCATGCCATGCTTACAATAGTTTTATATGATTTTGGTATGATTTGATTAGAACTAACCCGGACTGACGCTGTTTTCAGCAGAACTACCGTGGTGTTGTTTTTGTGCAGAAATAAAAGTTATCAGAATGCGATGAAAATCAACGCGGAATTTTTCTGGAAAATATAAAAAATACTGGAACAAAAATCTACCGGAGGGGAGTCCCGTGGGCCCCACGAAGGTGGGGGGCACGCCCCCCCTGGGGCGCGCCCCCTATCTCGTGGCCACCTCGGGGACCCCCCTCACTTGTTCTCGACGCCATCCTCTCCTATAAATACAGAAACCTTTGAAAAATAACCTAGATCGAAAGTTCTGCCGCCGCAAGCCTCTGTAGCCACGAGAAATCAATCTAGGCCCTCTCTGGCATCCTGCCGGAGGGGGCCATCATCACCGGAGGCCATGGAGGAGGATCCCGGAGGGGCCATCATCGCCATGAAGGCCAAGGACCAGAGGGAGAACCTCTCCCCATCCAGGGGGAGGCCATGGAGGAGGAAGCACAAGGGGGAGAACCTCTCCTCCTCTCTCTCGGTGGCACCGGAGTGCCATCGGGAGGGGAATCGTCACCGCGGTGATCGTCTTCATCAACATCACCATCCTCATCTCTTTTCCACGGTCCACTCTCCCGCACCCCGCTGTAATCCCTACTTGAACATGGTGCTTTATGTTGGGGAACGTAGCAGAAATTCAAAATTTTCTACGCATCACCAAGATCAATCTATGGAGTAATCTAGCAACGAGGGGAAGGGGAGTGCATCTACATACCCTTGTAGATCGCGAGCGGAAGCGTTCAAGAGAACGGGGTTGATGGAGTCGTACTCGTCGTGATCCAAATCACCGATGATCCTAGGGCCGAACGGACGGCACCTCCGCGTTCAACACACGCACGGAGCAGCGACGTCTCCTCCTTCTTGATCCAGCAAGGGGGGAGGAGAGGTTGATGGAGATCCAGCAGCACGACGGCGTGGTGGTGGAAGTAGCGGGATTCCAACAGGGCTTCGCCAAGCGCTGCGGGAGGAGGGAGATGTGTCACGGGAGGGAGAGGGAGGCGCCAGGGCTTAGGTCTTGCTGCCCTCCCTTCCCCCCCACTATATATAGGGCCAAGGGAGAGGGGGGAGCAGCCTTGGCCCTTCCTCCAAGGAAGGGTGCGGCCAGGGAGGAGTCCTTCCCCCCCAAGGCACCTCAGAGGTGCCTTCCCCCTTTAGGACTCTCCCTTTTCCTTATCTCTTGGCGCATGGGCCTCTTGGGGCTGGTGCCCTTGGACCATATAGGCCAAGGCGCACCCCCTACAGCCCATGTGGCCCCCCGGGGCTGGTGGACCCCCTTGGTGGACCCCCGGACCCCTTTCGGCACTCCCGGTACAATACCGACAAAAATTGCGAAACTTTTCCGGCGACCAAAATAAGACTTCCCATATATAAATCTTTACCTCCGGACCATTCCGGAACTCCTCGTGACGTCCGGGATCTCATCCGGGACTCCGAACAACTTTCGTGTTACCGCATACTAATATCTCTATAACTCTAGCGTCACCGAACCTTAAGTGTGTAGACCCTACGGGTTCGGGAACCATGCAGACATGACCGAGACGTTCTCCGGCCAATAACCAACAGCGGGATCTGGATACCCATGTTGGATCCCACATGTTCCACGATGATCTCATCGGATGAACCACGATGTCGAGGATTCAATCAATCCCGTATACAATTCCCTTTGTCTATCGGTATGTTACTTGCCCGAGATTCGATCGTTGGTATCCCGATACCTTGTTCAATCTCGTTACCGGCAAGTCTCTTTACTCGTTCCGTAACACATCATCCCGTGATCAACTCCTTGGTCACATTGTGCACATTATGATGATGTCCTACCGAGTGGGCCCAGAGATACCTCTCCGTTTACACGGAGTGACAAATCCCAGTCTCGATTCGTGCCAACCCAACAGACACTTTCGGAGATACCTGTAGTGCACCTTTATAGCCACCCAGTTACGTTGTGACGTCTGGTACACCCAAAGCATTCCTACAGTATCTGGGAGTTGCACAATCTCATGGTCTAAGGAAATGATACTTGACATTAGAAAAGCTCTGAGCAAACTAACTACACGATCTTGTGCTAGGCTTAGGATTGGGTCTTGTCCATCACATCATTCTCCTAATGATGTGATCCCGTTATCAACGACATCCAATGTCCATGGTCAGGAAACCGTAACCATCTATTGATCAACGAGCTAGTCAACTAGAGGCTTACTAGGGACATGGTGTTGTCTATGTATACACACATGTATCTGAGTTTCCTATCAATACAATTTTAGCATGGATAATAAACGATTATCATGAACAAGGAAATATAATAATAACCAATTTATTATTGCCTCTAGGGCATATTTCCAACAGTCTCCCACTTGCACTAGAGTCAATAATCTAGTTCACATCACCATGTGATTAACACTCATAGGTCACATCACCATGTGACCAACATCTAAAGAGTTTACTAGAGTCAACAATCTAGTTCACATCACTATGTGATTAACACTCAATGAGTTCTGGTTTGATCATGTTATGCTTGTGAGAGAGGTTATTAGTCAGCGGGTCTGAACCTTTCAGATCCGTGTGTGCTTTACGAATATCTATGTCATCTTGTGGATGCTACCACGCGCTACTTGGAGCCATTTCAAATAATTGCTCTACTATACGAATCCGGTTTAGTACTCAGAGTCATCCGGATTAGTGTCAAAGTTCGCATCGACGTAACCCTTTACGACGAACTCCTTTTCACCTCCATAATCGAGAAAATTCCTTAGTCCACTAGATACTAAGGATAAGTTCGACCGCTGTCATGTGATCCATTCCCGGATCACTATTGTACCCCTTGACCAACTCATGGCAAGGCACACTTCAAGTGCGGTACACAGCATAGCATACTGTAGAGCCTACGTCTAAAGCATAGGGGACGACCTTCGTCCTTTCTCTCTCTTCTGCTGTGGTTAGGTCTTGAGTCTTACTCAATACTCACACCTTGTAACACAGCCAAGAACTCCTTTTTGCTGATCTATTTTGAACTCTTTCAAAATCATGTCAAGGTGTGCGTTCTTTGAAAGTATCATCAGGCGTCTTGATCTATCTCTATAGATCTTGATGCCCAATATGTAAGCAGCTTTATCCAGGTCTTCCTTTGAAAAACTCCTTTCAAACAACCCTTTATGCTTTCCAGAAATTTTACATCATTTCGGATCAACAATATGTTATTCACATATACTTATCAGAAATGTTGTAGCGCTCCCACTCACTTTATTGTAAATACAAGTTTCTAACAAACTTTGTATAAACCCAAAAACTTTGATCAATTCATCAAAGCGTATATTCTGACTCCGAGATGCTTGCTCTAGTCCATGGAAGGATCGCTGGAGCTAGCATACCTTTTAGCATCCTTAGGATCGACAAAACCTTTCTAATTGTATCACATACAACCTTTCCTTACGAAAACTGGTAAGGAAACTTGTTTTGACATCCATCTGCCAGATTTCATAAATGCAGCTAATGCTAACATGATTCCGACGAACTTAAGCATCGCTACGGATGAGAAAATCTCATCGTAGTCAACTCCTTGAACTTGTGAAAACACTCTTTGCCACAAGTCGAGCTTCATAGACGGTAACCTTACCATCCACGCCCGTCTTCTTCTTAAAGATCCATTTATCTCAATGGCTTGCCGATCATCGGGCAAGTTCACCAATGTCCATGCTTTGTTCTGATACATGGATCCTATCTCGGATTTCATGGCTTCTAACCATTTGTCGGAATATGGGCCCACCATCGCTTCTCCATAGCTCATAGGTTCATCGTTGTCCAACAACATGACTTCCAAGACAGGATCACGTACTACTCTGAAGTATTACGCATCCTCGTCGTCCTACGAGGTTTGGTAGTGACTTGATCCGAAGTTTCATGATCACCATCATAAGCTTCCACTTCAATTGGTGTAGGTGCCACAGGAACAACTTCCTGTGCCCTGCTACACACTAGTTGAAGTGACGGTTCAATAACCTTATCAAGTCTCCACCATCCTCCCACTCAATTCTTTCGAGAGAAACTTTTCCTCGAGAAAGGACCCGTTTCTAGAAGCAATTACTTTTGCTTCCAGATCTGAAATAGGAGGTATACCCAACTGTTTTGGGTATTCTATGAAGATGCATTTATCCGCTCTGGGTTCGAGCTTATCAGCCTGAAACTTTTTTACATAAGCATCGCAGCCCCAAACTTTTAAGAAACGACAACTTAGGTTTCTCTAAACAGTGTCGTCTCAACGGAATTGCGTGGTGCCCTATTTAAAGTGAATGCGGTTGTCTCTAATGCCTAACCCATAAACGATAGTGGTAATTTGATAAGAAACATCATGGTATGCACCATATCCAATAGGGTGCAGTTATGATGTTCGTACACACCATCACACTATGGTGTTCCAGGCGGTATTAATTTTGAAACACTTTCCACAATGTCTTAATTGTGTGCCAAACTCGTAACTCAGATATCTCTATGATCATATCATAGACATTTTATCCTCTTGTCACGACGATCGTCAACTTCACTCTGAAATTACTTGAACCTTTCAATAATTCAGACTTGTGTTTCATCAAGTAAATACACTCAGCATCTACTCAAATCATCTGTGAAGTAAGAACATAACGATATCCACCGCATGCCTCAGCACTCATTGGACTGCATACATCAAAATGTATTACTTCCAATAAGTTGCTCTCTTGTTCCATCTTACTGAAAACGAGGACTTTCAGTCATCTTGCCCATGTGGTATGATTTGCATGTCTCAAGTGATTCAAAATCAAGTGAGTCCAAACGATCCATCTGCATGGAGTTTCTTCATGCATATATACCAATAGACATGGTTCGCATGTCTCAATCTTTTCAAAAATGACTGAGTCCAAAGATCCATCTACATGGAGCTTCTTCATGCATTTTATACCAATATGACTCAAGTGGCAGTGCCACAAGTATGTGGTACTATCATTACTATCTTATATCTTTTGGCATGAACATGTGTATCACTACGATCGAGATTCATTTTAGGTGCAAGACCATTTAAGGTATTATTCAAATAAACAGAGTAACCATTATTCTCCTTAAATGAATAACTGTATTGCGATAAACATAATCCAATCATGCTCAACGCAAACACCAAATCTCGATGGTAGAGGGAGCATGCGATGCTTGATCACATCAACCTTGGAAACACTTCCAACACATATCGTCATCTCACCTTTAGCTAGTCTCCGTTTATTTCGCATCTTTTATTTCGAGTTACTAACACTTAGCAACCGAACCGGTATCTAATACCCTGGTGCTGCTAGGAGTACTAGTAAAGTACACATTCATATAACGTATATCCAATATACTTCTGTCGACCTTGCCCGCCTTCTCATCTACCAAGTATCTAGGGTAGTACTGCTTTAGTGACCGTTCCCCTCATTACAGAAGCACTTAGTTTCGGGTTTGGGTTCAACCTTGGGATCCTTCACTAGAGCAGCAAATGACTTGCTGTTCATGAAGTATCCCTTTTGCCCTTGCCCTTCTAGAAACTAGTGGTTTTTACTAACCATCAACAATTGTTGTTCCTTCTTGATTTCTACTTTCGCGGTGTCAAACATCGCGAATGGCTCAAGGATCATCATAACTATCCCTGATATGTTATAGTTCATCACGAAGCTCTACTAGCTTGGTGGCAGTAACCATGGAGAACCATCACTATATCATCTGGGAGATTAACTCCCACTCGATTCAAGCGATTGTGGTACTCAGACAATCTGAGCACATGCTCAACGATTGAGCTTTTCTACCTTAGTTTGCAGGCTTAAGAAACTTGTCAGAGGTCTCATACCTCTTGACGTGGGCACTAGTCTGAAATCCCAATTTTATTCTTCGGAACATCTCATATGTTCTGCGACGTTTCAAAAAACGTCTCTCGTGCCACAATTCTAAACCGTTAGAACTATCACGTAGTCATCAAAACGTGTATGTCAGATGTTTCGCAACATCTACAGACGACGCTGAGGTTCAGCACACCGAGCGGTGCATTAAGGACATAAGCCTTCTGTGCAGCAATGAGGACAATCCTCAGTTTACGGACCCAGTCCGCATAATTGCTACTACCAACTTTCAACTAAATTTTCTCTAGGAACATATCTTAAACAGTAGAACTAAAGCGCAAGCTATGACATAATTTGCAAAGACCTTTTGACTATGTTCATGATAATGAAGTTCATCTGATTATTGAACTCCCACTCAGATAGACATCCCTCTAGTCATCTAAGTGATACATGATCCGACTCAAACTAGGCCGTGTCCGATCATCACGTGAGACGGACTAGTCATCATCGGTGAACATCTCCATGTTGATCGTATCTTCTATACGACTCATGCTCGACCTTTCGGTCTCTTGTGTTCCGAGGCCATGTCTGTACATGCTAGGCTCGTCAAGTCAACCTAAGTGTTTCGCACGTGTTCCGAGGCCATGTCTGTACATGCTAGGCTCGTCAACACCCGTTGTATTCGAACGTTATAATCTATCACACCCGATCATCACGTGGTGCTTCGAAACAACGAACCTTCGCAACGGTGCACAGTTAGGGGGAACACATCTCTTGAAATTTTGGTGAGGGATCATCTTACTTACTACCGTCGTTCTAAGCAAATAAGATGCAAAACATGATAAACATCACATGCAATCAAATAGTGACATGATATGGCCAATATCATTTTGCTCCTTTGATCTCCATCTTCGGGGCACCATGATCATCTTCGTCACCGGCATGACACCATGATCTCCATCATTGTGTCTTTATGAAGTTGTCACGCCAACGATTACTTCTACTTCTATGGCTAACGCTCTTAGCAATAAAGTAAAGTAATTTACATGGCGTTATTCAATGACACGCAGGTCATACAAAAAATAAAGACAACTCCTATGGCTCCTGCCGGTTGTCATACTCATCGACATGCAAGTCGTGATTCATATTACAAGAATATGATCAATCTCATACATCACATATATCATTCATCACATCTTCTGGCCATATCACATCACATAGCACATGCTGCAAAAACAAGTTAGACGTCCTCTAATTGTTGTTGCAAGTTTTTACGTGGCTTGTATAGGTTTCTAGCAAGAACGTTTCTTACCTACGTAAAACCACAACGTGATATGCCAATTTCTATTTACCCTTCATAAGGACCCTTTTCATCGAATCCGTTCCGACTAAAGTGGGAGAGACAGACACCCGCTAGCCACCTTATGCAACTAGTGCATGTCAGTCGGTGGAACCTGTCTCACGTAAGCGTACGTGTAAGGTCGGTCCGGGCCGCTTCATCCCACAATGCCGCCGAAACAAGATAAGACTAGTAGCGGCAAGAAGAATTGGCAACATCTATGCCCACAACTACTTTGTGTTCTACTCGTGCATAGAAACTACGCATAGACCTAGCTCATGATGCCACTATTGGGGAACGTAGCAGAAATTCAAAATTTTCTACGCATCACCAAGATCAATCTATGGAGTAATCTAGCAACGAGGGGAAGGGGAGTGCATCTACATACCCTTGTAGATCGCGAGCGGAAGCGTTCAAGAGAACGGGGTTGATGGAGTCGTACTCGTCGTGATCCAAATCACCGATGATCCTAGCGCCGAACGGACGGCACCTCCGCGTTCAACACACGTACGGAGCAGCGACGTCTCCTCCTTCTTGATCCAGCAAGGGGGGAGGAAAGGTTGATGGAGATCCAGCAGCACGACGGCGTGGTGGTGGAAGTAGCGGGATTCCAACAGGGCTTCGCCAAGCGCTGCGGGAGGAGGGAGATGTGTCACGGGAGGGAGAGGGAGGCGCCAGGGCTTAGGTCTTGCTGCCCTCCCTTCCCCCCACTATATATAGGGCCAAGGGAGAGGGGGGCGCAGCCTTGGCCCTTCCTCCAAGGAAGGGTGCAGCCAGGGAGGAGTCCTTCCCCCCCAAGGCACCTCGGAGGTGCCTTCCCCCTTTAGGACTCTCCCTTTTCCTTATCTCTTGACGCATGGGCCTCTTGGGGCTGGTGCCCTTGGCCCATATAGGCCAAGGCGCACCCCCTACAGCTCATGTGGCCCCCCAGGGCTGGTGGACCCCCGGACCCCTTTCGGCACTCCCGGTACAATACCGATAAAGTGCGAAACTTTTCCGGCGACCACAATAAGACTTCCCATATATAAATCTTTACCTCCGGACCATTCCGGAACTCCTCGTGACGTCCGGGATCTCATCCGGGACTCCAAAAAACTTTTGGGTTACCGCATACTAATATCTCTATAACCCTAGCGTCACCGAACCTTAAGTGTGTAGACCCTACGGGTTCGGGAACCATGCAGACATGACCGAGACGTTCTCCGGCCAATAACCAACAGCGGGATCTGGATACCCATGTTGGCTCCCACATGTTCCATGATGATCTCATCGTATGAACCACGATGTCGAGGATTCAATCAATCCCGTATACAATTCCCTTTGTCTATCGGTATGTTACTTGCCCGAGATTCGATCGTCGGTATCCCGATACCTTGTTCAATCTCGTTACCGGCAAGTCTCTTTACTCGTTCCGTAACACATCATCCCGTGATCAACTCCTTGGTCACATTGTGCACATTATGATGATGTCCTATCGAGTGGGCCCAGAGATACCTCTCCGTTTACACGGAGTGACAAATCCCAGTCTCGATTCGTGCCAACCCAACAGACACTTTCGGAGATACCTGTAGTGCACCTTTATAGCCACCCAGTTACGTTGTGACGTTTGGTACACCCAAAGCATTCCTACGGTATCCGGGAGTTGCACAATCTCATGGTCTAAGGAAATGATACTTGACATTAGAAAAGCTCTGAGCAAACGAACTACATGATCTTGTGCTAGGCTTAGGATTGGGTCTTGTCCATCACATCATTCTCCTAATGATGTGATCCCGTTATCAACGACATCCAATGTCCATGGTCAGGAAACCGTAACCATCTATTGATCAACGAGCTAGTCAACTAGAGGCTTACTAGGGACATGGTGTTGTCTATGTATCCACACATGTATCTGAGTTTCCTATGAATACAATTTTAGCATGGATAATAAACGATTATCATGAACAAGGAAATATAAATAATAACCAATTTATTATTGCCTCTAGGGCATATTTCCAACACTTTATGCCACATATTATGATCCAATGATGTGTTGCCATCCTATGATGTTTTGAGTAGATATCCTTTGTCTTTGGGTTGATTGATGATATAGATTGGTATGAGTTGTATGTTTTATTTCGGTGCTGTCCTATTGTGCCCTCCCTGTCGCACAAGCATGAGGGATTCATGCCGTATGGTGTTGCAATACGTTTATGATTCGCTTATAGTGGGTTGCTTGAGTGACAGAAGCATAAACCCGAGTAAGGGGGTTGTTGCGTATGGGATAAAGGGGACTTGATGCTTTAATGCTATGGTTGGGTTTTACCTTAATGATCTTTAGTAGTTGCGGATGCTTGCTAGAGTTCCAATCATAAGTGCATATGATCCAAGAAGAGAAAGTATGTTAGCTTATGCCTCTCCCTCATATGAAATTGCAATGACGACCACCGGTCTTGTTAACAATTGCCTAGGACAATTCCGCACACCGATCCATCATTATTCCACACTCGCTATTTAAAATATTTAGTAATATATTCTAACTTTATGATAACAGCACCTACTTTTGTATTTTAGCTCTCCGATATCATGCAAAGTTATCATCTTCATACCCACAACGTAGTTTTATTTCTCGTTTCTAGTTGGAAGCAAACGTTCGGTGTACGTAGAGTCGTATCAGTGGCAGATAGGACTTGAGAGAATATTGATCTTACCTTTAGCTCCTTGTGGGTTCAACACTCCATACTTATCACTTCCACCTTTGTGAATTGCTACGATGTTCCCCGCACTTGGGGATTATCAAGCTCTTTTCTGGCGCCGTTGCCGGGGAGCAATAGCGTGGGGTTGATATTCTCGTGTGTGCTTATTTGCTTTCTTCACTAAGTAGATTTAGTTTTTCCTTTTTGTTTCTGTTTAGTTGTGGGTGAAACATACAAAAATAAAATAAAAGAATGAAAATACAAAAAAAATTACTTGCCTCTCATGCCTAAAAAGTTTTTCAATAAGAGAAGTGATTGGAAGATTATGCATTGAAGAAGTGAGGGTCAAACTTGAGCACTTGTGTTCATGCTCATTGAAAAAATGTAAAACATTTCATGGAAGGTTCTCTGAAAATAATTATTCCCTTGTATATATCCATTGTATTATAAAAATAATGTGCCAAGCTTTGGTTTTAGGATGATTAGATTGCTTGTTTACTATGTGCAGTACAAAAACAGAAATTTTGGCTGTAGTGCGTGAATTTAAATTTTTTACTTGAAAGTCAAATGGTTCTGAAACTTTTTGCACATTACTTCTGTACAAATTTTTTAAATGTTCATATTTATTTAGAATTTTTTGGAGTTACAGAAGTTTACTAAACTTCCAGATTACTACAGACTGTCCTGTTTTTGACAGATTCTGTTTTCTATGTGTTGATCGCTTATTTTGATGAATCTATGGATAGTATCGGGGGGTATGAACCATGGTGATGTCAGAATACAGTAGATAAAGTGCTAATATGAAATTGGAATGAGTTTGCAACAGTACCTAAAGGTAGTGATTTGCTTTAGTATACTAACGGATCTCACAAAGTTTTTGTTAAGTTTTTGTGGATGAAGTGTTCGAAGAACGAGGAGTTACCGATGTGAGAAGAATAAAGAGAGGAAAGAGTTCAAGCTTGGGGATGACCAAGGCACCCCAAGTAAATATTCCAAGGATACTCAAGCATCTAAGCTTGGGGATGCCCCGGTTGGCATCCCATCTTTCTTCTTCAACAATTATCGGTATACCTCAGTTTTTGTTTTGTTCACATGATTTGTGTCCTTTGTGTTTTTAATTTTCCTTAAGAACCATGCTAGTATGAGATGTCCCTTAATCAATTTATATAATGATTCATGTGCTTCACTTATATCTTCTTAGTATGACCTTATAGAATGCTCTTTGTGCTTCACTTAAATCTTTTGAGTATGGTTTTATAGAATGCTTCGTGTGCTTCACTCATATATTTTGAGCTTGGATATTGGTTAGTCTATATCAATTGTAGAACCATGAACTTCACTTATATCTTTTGGAGTATGAATAATACTATCATCTAAAGCAGGTTTCGAAGAGTGTCAACTTTAGGAATTAGTGATCCCACTATTCCGAATGAGAAGAATTTTGCTTATGTGGAGAGTAGAAAAATTTCTATGCTTG
Source organism: Triticum aestivum (assembly GCF_018294505.1). Classification (NCBI taxonomy): domain Eukaryota; kingdom Viridiplantae; phylum Streptophyta; class Magnoliopsida; order Poales; family Poaceae; genus Triticum; species Triticum aestivum. The sequence continues at coordinate 141,169,179 of NC_057802.1, forward strand.
TAGATCATGAAAAGAATGCTTTATGTGATGGTTATATTGTTGAATTAATTCATGATGCTACTAAAAGTTATTCTGAGTGAGGAATATATGCTTGTAGGAGTTGCAATAATATCAAGTTTCCTCTCTATGTGCTTAAAGTTTTGAAGTTATACTTGTTTTGCCTTCCTATGCTAGTTGATTCTTGTTCCTATAAATTATGTGTTCACAAAAACCCTAGGCATAGGAAGTGGGTTAGATTCAAATTTTCAAGCCATATTCTTCACGATGCTCTCTTTATGTTTCAATTCTTTTCTTTTATGTGAGCATCATTGAAATCATCATGCCTAGCTAAAAGGCATTAAAGAAAAGCGCTTGTTGGGAGACAACCCAATATTTACCCTTACTGTTTTTGTGTGTTTACATGATTAAGCTAATTTATTAATCATGTTTTATAGCTTTTTATTTCAATAAAGTGCCAAGTAAGACCTTTGGGAAGACTTGAGTGAGAGTTAATGTGATCTTGCTGTGAAAAACAGAAACTTTGCGCTCACGGGATTAGCTACCATTTTTTACAGAAGAGTGATTTTGAGTTTATTATTTTTGCAGAAGATTAATAGACAAATTCCTCACGTCCACCAATTTATTTCATAATTTTTGGATTAGAAGAAGTATGGTTGCTGTTCAGATCATTACAGACTGTTCTGCTTCTGACAGATTCTGTTTTCATTGCATAGTTTGCTTGTTTTCTAGTTTCTATGGCTTATATTTCTCAATATAAATTGTAGAAATGGTATGGTACAGTAGGAATTGTGTGAGAACAAGTATGAACCTTGTCTCTGAGAGTACCAAAGTGAATGGTTTACTCTTTATCATACTAACCTATCTCACGAAGTTCCGTTAAGTTTTGTGTGATTGAAGTTTTCAAGCTTTGGGTGAGATATCGATATGAGGAGAATAAGGAGCGGAAGGACCCTAAGCTTGGGGATGACCAAGGCACCCCAAGGTAATATTCAAGGAAGACTCAAGCGCCTAAGCTTGGGGATGCCTGGGAAGGCATCCCCTCTTCGTCTTCAAAACTATCGGTATACCCTACTCAGAGCTATATTTTTATCCGTCACATGATATGTGTTTTGCTTGGAGCATATTTTCAATTTTACTTGATGTTTGAATAAAATCATTGGACCTCAAATCGTGAATGAAAAAAGAATCCTCCCATGGCTAGTTAATTATTTGACTACTCAGTGTCCTTCACTTATATCTTTTGGAGTAGTTTGTCATTTACTCACGTGCTTCACGTACATCCTATGAGTAAATGGTTGAATGAACTGAATATCATAAATCTGAATTTATATATGTTTCATATGCTTATACCATGGGGAGTAATGACTTCACACAGAATAAGTATAGGTAGTAAACTTATTGAAAGTTAGCAAACGCATAATTGGTCACTTGGACAATTCATGAAAGAATATTGAAGGAAGAGAGATTTCACATATAAATATACTATCTTGGACATCTTTTGTAATTGTGAGCACTCATTAAAATATGACATGCTAAAAGGTTGATGTTGGACAAGGAAGACAACTTAATGGGTTATGTTTTCCTATATCCGAAACGTTATATTGTCTTGGATCATCCAACATGTTGAGCTTGCCTTTCCCTCTCATGCTAGCCAAATTCTCTGCACCAAGTAGAAATACTACTTGTGCTTCCAAACATCCCTTAAACCAGTTTTGCCATGAGAGTCTACCATACCTACCTATGGATTGAGTAAGATCCTTCAAGTAAGTTGTCATCAGTGCATGCAATAAAAATTGCTCTCTAAATATGTATGATCTATTAGTGCGAAGAAAATAAGCTTTATACGAACTTGTGATAGGGAAGAAATAAAAGCGACGGACTGCATAATAAAGGTCTTTATCACCAGAGGCAATATAAAGTGACGTTCTTTTGCATTAAGATTTTGTGCATCCAACCATAAAATCGCATGACCACCTCTGCTTCCCTCTGCGAAGGGCCTATCTTTTACTTTTACCTTCTACCCTTATACAAGAGTCATGGTGATCATCACCTTTCCTTTTTACACTTTTTCCTTTGGCAAGCACTTTGTGTTGGCGCGATCAGGATATATATATATATATATATATATATATATATCCACTTGGATGTAGGTTTTCATGAGTTATTATTGTTGACATTACCCTTGAGGTAAAAGGTTGGGAGGCGAAACTATAAGCCCCTATCTTTCTCTGTGTCCAATTAAAACTCTGAACCCATAAATATCACGTGAGTGTTAGCAATTGTGAAAGATTAAATGATAGTTGAGTATGTGGAGTTTGCTAAATCTTAGCTCTGACATAGACCCTTCCTGAAAATAAGATGAATTGCAATTGTTTGATGACTGAGAATATAGTTTGTTGGTTTCAAGAAAGTTTATGATCTATACTTTAACATGTGAATAGCTTGTTACTTGATCATGAAAAGTTTTATGAGATGAGCTACTGTTATGATATATAATGATGCTAGAAAAAGTGATTGGAACTATCATTGATCAAACTTATGCACGTGCTAGCATTCACACTTCATAAATTATTTCTTTTATCATTTACCTACTCGAGGACGAGCAGGAATTAAGCTTGGGGAAGCTGATACGTCTCTAACGTATCTATAATTTATGAAGTATTCATGCCATGTTTACAATAGTTTTTTATGATTTTGGTACGATTTGATTAGAACTAACCCGGACTGACGCTGTTTTCAGCAGAACTACCGTGGTGTTGTTTTTGTGCAGAAATAAAAGTTCTCGGAATGCGATGAAAATCAACGGAGATTTTTTCTGGAAAATATAAAAATACTGGAACAAAAATATACCGGAGGGGAGTCCCGTGGGCCCCACGAGGGTGGGCGATACGTCTCCAACGTATCTATAATTTTTTATTGCTCCATGCTATATTATCTTCTGTTTTGGACATTATTGGGCTTTATTATTCACTTTTATATTATTTTTGGGACTAACCTATTAACCGGAGGCCCAGCCCAGAATTGCTGTTTTTTGCCTATTTTAGAGTTCCGCAGAAAAAGAATATCAAACGGAGTCCAAACGGAATGAAACCTTCGGGAACGTCATTTTCGGAACGAACATGATCCAGAGGACTTGGACCCTACATCAAGAAACAAAGCAGGAAGCCACGAGGTAGGGGGCGCGCCTACCCCCTGGGCGTGCACTCCACCCTCATGGGCCCCATGTTGCTCCACCGACGAACTCCTTCCTCCTATATATACCTACGTACCCCCAAACGATTAGAGACGGAGCCAAAAACCTAATTCCACCGCCGCAACCTTCTGTACCCACAAGATCCCATCTTGGGGCCTGTTCCGGAGCTTCGCCAGAGGGGGCATCGATCACGGAGGGCTTCTACATCAACACCATAGCCTCTCCGATGAAGTGTGAGTAGTTTACCTCAGACCTTCGGGTCCATAGTTATTAGCTAGATGGCTTTCTCTCTCTTTTTGGATCTCAATACAATGTTCTCCCCCTCTCTCGTGGAGATCTATTCAATGTAATCTTCTTTTGCGGTGTGTTTGTTGAGACCGATGAATTGTGGGTTTATGATCAAGTTTATCTATGAACAATATTTGAATCTTCTCTGAATTCTTTTATGTATGATTGGTTATCTTTGCAAGTCTCTTCGAATTATCAGTTTGGTTTGGCCTACTAGATTGATCTTTCTTGCAATGGGAGAAGTGCTTAGATTTGGGTTCAATCTTGCGGTGTCCTTTCCCAGTGACAGTAGGGGCAGCAAGGCACGTATTGTATTGTTGCCATCGAGGATAAAAAGATGGGGTTTTATCATATTGCATGAATTTATCCCTCTACATCATGTCATCTTGCTTAAAGCGGTACTCTGTTCTTATGAACTTAATACTCTAGATGCATGCTGGATAGCGGTCGATGTGTGGAGTAATAGTAGTAGATGCAGGCAGGAGTCGGTCTACTTGTCTCGGACGTGATGCCTATATACATGATCATACCTAGATATTCTCATAAATATGCTCAATTCTGTCAATTGCTCAACAGTAGTTTGTTCACCCACCGTAAAATACTTATGCTCTTGAGAGAAGCCACTAGTGAAACCTATGGCCCCCGGGTCTATCTTCATCATATTAATCTTCCAACACTTAGTTATTTCCGTTGCTTTTTACTTTGCTTTTATTTTACTTTGCATCTTTATCATAAAAATACCAAAAATATTATCCTATCATATCTATCAGATCTCACTCTCGTAAGTGACCGTGTAGGGATTGACAACCCCTTATCGCGTTGGTTGCGAGGATTTATTTGTTTTATGTAGATGCGAGGGACTCGCGCGTAGCCTCCTACTGGATTGATACCTTGGTTCCCAAAAACTGAGGGAAATACTTACGCTACTTTGCTGCATCACCCTTTCCTCTACAAGGGAAAACCAACGCAATGCTCAAGAGGTAGCAGTGGGGGGCGCGCCCACCCCCCTGGGGCGCGCCCCCCTATCTCGTGGCCGCCTCAGGGAACCCCCTGACTTGTTCTTGACGCCATCCTCTCCTATAAATACAGAAACCTTCGAAAAATAACCTGGATCGGAAGTTTCACCGCCGCAAAGCTCTGGAGCCACGAGAAATCAATCTAGGCCCTCTCTGGCACCCTGCCGGAGGGGGCCATCATCACCGGAGGCCATGGAGGAGGATCCCGGAGGGGCCATCATCGCCATGAAGGCCAAGGACCAGAGGGAGAACCTCTCCCCATCCAGGGGAGGCCATGGAGGAGGAAGCACAAGGGGGAGAACCTCTCCTCCTCTCTCTCGGTGGCACCGGAGTGCCATCGGGAGGGGAATCGTCGCCGCGGTGATCGTCTTCATCAACATCACCACCATCATCACCATCCTCATCTCTTTTACGCGGTCCACTCTCCCGCACCCCTCCGTAATCCCTACTTGAACATGGTGCTTTATGCCACATATTATGATCCAATGATGTGTTGCCATCCTATGATGTTTTGAGTAGATATCCTTTGTCTTTGGGTTGATTGATGATATAGATTGGTATGAGTTGTATGTTTTATTTTGGTGCTTTCCTATTGTGCCCTCCATGTCACGCAAGCGTGAGGGATTCCCGCTGTAGGGTGTTGCAATATGTCTATGGTTCGCTTATAGTGGGTTGCTTGAGTGACAGAAGCATAAACCCGAGTAAGGGGATTGTTGCGTATGGGATAAAGGGGACTTGATGCTTTAATGCTATGGTTGGGTTTTAGCTTAATGATCTTTAGTAGTTGCGGATGCTTGCTAGAGTTCCAATCATAAGTGCATATGATCCAAGAAGAGAAAGTATGTTAGATTATGCCTCTCCCTCATATGAAATTGCAATGACGACCAGCGGTCTTGTTAACATGCCTAGGACAATTCCGCACACCGATCCATCATTATTCCACACTCGCTATTCATAATATTTAGTAATATATTCTAACTTTATGATAACAGCACCTACTTTTATATTTTAGCTCTCCGATATCATGCAAAGTTATCCTCTTCATACCCACAACGTAGTTTTATTTCTTGTTTCTAGTTGGAAGCAAACGTTCGGTGTACGTAGAGTCGTATCAGTGGCAGTAGGACTTGAGAGAATATTGATCTTACCTTTAGCTCCTTGTGGGTTCGACACTCCATACTTATCACTTCCACCTTTGGGAATTGCTACGATGATTCCCTGCACTTGGGGATTATAAGTTATGGAGATGATAAAAAGTTCGTCGTAAAGAGTTACGTCGATGCAAGCTTTGACACTGATCTGGATGATTACGAGTCACGATCTAGATACATATTGAAAGTGGGAGCAATTATCTAGAGTAGCTACATGCAGAGCATTGTAGACATAGAAATTTGAAAATACATACGGATCTGAATATTGCAGACCCCTAGACTAAAAATTTATCTCACAAGCAAAACATGATCACACCTTAGTACTCTTGGGTGTTAATCACATAGCGATGTGTCAGGGAAATGACACCTATGGGATCACAAGAATCCCTACTACGGTTGCCGGGGCGCAGGGTTGCGAGAAGAGCTGGATTAGTAACCAGCACAAGGATCGTTTACCCAGGTTCGGGCCGCGAGGATGCGTAAAACCCTAGTCCTGCTTTGGTGGGTGTATTTCAGAGAGTTCTTGAGCTCTCGAACTAGCGGTGGTGAGTGCGTGGTTCGAAAGAGCCGAATCCTTCTCCAGTATGACATGGGCCTCCTTTTATAGTCGGAAGGGGCCGCCACGGTGGCACACAGGAGGTGAAAAGGCATACAGTGCTATGAGCTTATCGCTTGTATTACAGGACAAGACGCATTTAATGCATAGCTTATGTGTCCCCTTGCTTTATCGGGGACGGGGGCGAGGCCCGTCCCGACCGTCGCCGCTCCTCCTCGCTTCGACACGCGCCCTGGCCAGTGAGGCATGCAGTGCCATGTAGGCAGGCAGGCAGCTGAGGTGGCGCGGTGGTCGAGCCTTCACGAAGATCTGCATGCTGCCACGCAGGCGCTTGACGAGTTGGCCTGGGAGCTGCATGTTGCCACGCAGGTGCCTGCTCAGCTGGTTGAGCTGGGAGCTGCATGCGAACGACGGTGGAAACTTGGTTGGCGGAGTCCTGGCGGTGGCCCTGCTGGCGTCCTTGGTGAGGGCCTTGCCGGGTGACCCGGCAAGGGTCTTGCCGTGGCGCGCTGTCGTCCCCGGCAAGGACCTTGCCGGGGGTCTCGTGGCTTTCCTCGGCAAGGATCTTGCCGAGGATCGTCGTCTTCTAATCCTCATCTGATCTTGAATATGTCTTCACAAAGATCTGCATGCCACCACAGAGGTGCCTCCCGAGCCCTGGCCCCACGTGGATGATGGTTTTGGGGACCGTGGGCTCAAGGGTGGCTCGCTCTGTTGGTGTGGGGCGAGCTGCCCCGGCAAGGGTCTTGCCGGGGGAACCTGCTTCGTCCCTCTGCTCTTTGTGGTCTCGGCCTTGGCGTTGCTCTGGTTATCTTGGGCTTTGGTCTTACCTTGGCTCACCTCCCCTGTTCTGCTTGGTGTGACCGTGGGCGCGGCTCCGACTGCCCGTGCACAGGTAAAGGGGTAAAAAGGTGTGCCCCTTCTTTTGTACACCGACAGGAGCCCCCGGGCCTGGGCCACACATAAGCGCGACACGTTGTTGGGCCATGCCCAAAACGGTGCGCGGGCAGGCGGGGCGGTTTTTACCGCGGTAAAACTTTTCGCGCGCTGCGCTTCCCACGACCCGCGCGCAGCGCGGCGTGGCGTGGAGGGGCGCGCGTGACGTGGGCGGCATGCGTGGGGCGGTTTCTGCACGCATGCGTCACATTGCAGTAAGGAGGCAACTCGCGCCTTCCCCGTAAAAAGAGGGAGGCGTGGAGGTGCGGCTCATTTACTGAATGGGGCCGGGTCGCGGTCTTCAAGGCGTCCACACCCCACGATCACGGGGTGGGGAGAGGTCGCTTCACCCGTCCCCTCGGTTCTGCACGCCCGCCACGCGTCCTTCATGCGCCTGGGGTGGCAAGCGGTGGAGGCGGGAAACCGGGCCGTCGCTGGTTGGGGCAGTGGGTCGGTCCCAATTCCCTGCGCCTCCGGTGGTTGGATTGGTCGAGCGGGGCGGCAGAGCCCCGACCCCGCCTCTTTATAAGGAGGGGGAAGGGGGATGGCATCCCGCACTCTCCTGTCATCCATCTCTTCTTGCTTCCGCTTCTTCCTTCCACTCGTCATGGAGAAATGGAATCCTGGTCCCTCGACGGTGGCGGCGAGAGTCGTCGCTCGACAGCGCGTCCCCCCTCCTCCTGAGCCCGCGGTGGTAGATCCGGCCGCGAGGGGAAGGGGGTGGGGGCGAGGCCGTGGGCGAGGCCGGGGCAGAGGTCATAGTGCTCGGGGAAGAGGAGGACGGGGCGGCGTGCCGGCTTCGCCCCCACCAATGATGCCTTTTCCGATAGAAGGCCATGTTGGAGACCAGCCCCGTGAATTCTTCATCAGGCTGCGCCGGCCTCCACGTCGCCATCTTCATCTTCCCGCTCCATTCGCTCGGGAGATGGAGCGTGACCCGCCCCAATCCCTCAGATTGCACATGAGGGGCTGTGGGAATGGGGGCACGCGGGTTGACGTCGACTTCCCGGCTCCCCGGGTGATGTACCTCCGCCGCGGATGGAAGACGTTCACCCGCATCCACAACCTGACGGCGGGGCTTGTCCTCTACTTCAAATTAATGGAGGACGGCCTGCTCTCCGTCAAGGTCTTCGGAGACTTCGGGACTCGCCTGAAGTGCTGCGTGGAGAGCTCCTCCAACGGAGATTCCGACGATGGAAGCTCTTCCTTGAGCGAAAGTGATGAGGAGGGCAGCGGGGCAGATGATGGGGATGAGTCCGACTAGGCGTCGGACGCCCCGCGCCTGGGCGGGTGCGGCAGCAGCAGCATCTGCACCTGGCCGCTCCTCCGGCAGAGTTTTGCCGGGGGTGGGGCCAGCTCCTTGAACTTCTCGAGGCCGTCTCCTTAGGGGGCTGGCGTTGGGAGGCTGCGGAAGAGGAAGAGGGCGGGCGGCAAGGCCGTCAACTCGGAGTACGCGGGCACCGATGCCTTCATCGCGTATTGCCGGTCCTGCCGCCTCGTCTTCCAGCTCCTTTCCCGGCACTGTCATCACCGGCCCACCCGTGGGCGGCCACCGAGGTGTTCCCTCGGTGCTTTCTGCTGCTCGTAGCTCGCCTAGGCGCCCCTTTTTCCCTCTCGCCTCCTTGACCTGCCTCCTGAGGAGAGGGACAAGAAAGGGATTACGGCCATCTTATCTCTTTTTTAGTCTATAAGCCTGCGGGCCTTTGTCAAATTTAGAACTTGTAATCTCCTTGCTCATGTTTTTCATTCCGTACGAACTGTACCTGTATGGGATGTTTTTAATGAAAAAGGGATGTTTGCCGGGTTTTTCGTTCGCGAGTAGACCCCGCGACAAGGAGCGAATCCTTGTTATTATTTAAGATAAACGTTTTTCGCCCAGCAACAGGCCTTGCCATCCCCCTTACTTCACTCGACCGTTCTCGCGCTCTTGGCGGAGGCAGGGATGAATTAGGCTCAGGCTCCTCATTCTGCCTCCTTGCCGCCGCGGCTACAACCGAATCCAGACCTAGGATATAATCCTTAGGTATAGGAAAAAGGGGAGCACGGTAGCCCAGAGATAAAACGAGGTTTCACATGCCCCAGTTCCGTTCCGAAATGCATGACAGAGGATGAAAGACTTATCTGGCTCTGCAGCCCCCGGCAACCTCATCTTGCCACGGTTGGATCCTTGTACTCGCAGCCCCTGGCAACTTTGGTTTGCCGGGGTTAGGACGCCGGTCCTTGCCCTTTCTTCCAAGTAGCTCAGCAGAAATGCTCATGTGCCCTGCGAACCAAAAGATGACAGAAAAGGACAGAGAGACGCGCACTCGACCTCTAAGCTAGGGGTTAGTCCCCGTCAAGCACTATCAACCCTAACCAAGGAAGAGACTCGACCTAGCATGCATGCTATAACTTAGGGCGTCGGCGCTTCATTTATTTATGCTCAGGGTCTGCGCCTGGCTTTGTATGAAGGGTTACATGCCTCGCCGGCAAAGCTTGTACAAAAGGTGGCTTGCCGGGAGGCCCGGCAAGCTGCGCTTTATGGGTAAAACTTGCGAAGATGCTCGATGTTCCAGGAGTTGCTCACTGGGACAGCATCTTCGGTCTCCAGGCGGACTGCGCCGGGCCTGGTGACTCGTATTACCCGATAAGGGCCTTCCCACTTCGGCGTCAACTTGTTGGAATTCTTGGCCGACTGAACGCGCCGAAAAACAAGGTCGCCTTCCTCAAAGCTTCGGGCATGAATCTTGCGGCTATGGTAGCGGCGCAAGGCTTGTTGGTAGCGTGCTGCTCTCATAGCCGCCCGAAGACGATCTTCCTCAAGGAGCGTCCCGTCATCTTGGCGCAACTGCTCTTGCTCAAGATCATCATAAGCGAGCACTCGAGGTGACCCGTATATGAGTTCCGTGGGGAGAACTGCTTCTGCCCCGTAGACCAGGGCAAAAGGTGTCTGGCTGGTGGCTCGATTTGGCGTCATCCTGATCAACCAAAGAACCACTGGCAATTCATCAATCCAGCGCCTTTCGCTCTTGCGCAGCTTGTCAAAAGTCTTTGCTCTTAGGCCTCGCAACACTTCATCATTTGCCCTCTCCGCTTGGCCGTTGCTCCGTGGGTGTGCCACGGAAGCAAAACAGACCTTGCTGCCGAGGTCTTGGATGTATTGCATGAAGGTGTGGCTTGTGAACTGCGTGCCGTTGTCGGTGATGACTGTTTGGCACACCAAAACGGCAGACCAGTCCCTTGAAGAACTTGACAGCTAATTGAGCAGTCACCTTTGTCACTGCTCCCACCTCCGTCCACTTTGTGAACTTGTCGATTGCAACGTACAAGTACTCAAAGCCCCCGACGGCGCGGGGGAAAGGGCCCAGTATATCGAGCCCCCAGACCGAGAATGGCCAGGAGAGAGGGATTGTTTGAAGGGCTTGAGCTGGTTGATGAAGCTTCTTTGAATGGAACTGACACGCTTCACACTTGGTTACTAGTGTCGTCGCATCCTGGAGGGCGGTGGGCCAAAAGAAACCCTGCCGGAACGCCTTTCCGGCAAGGGCCCTCGACCCTATGTGGGAGCCACATATGCCTCCATGTATCTCCGCCAACACTCCAGTCCTTCCTCCCGGGGGATGCACTTCAATTTCACGCCGTTCGGCCTTCTCCTGTACAGGACGTCATCGACGAACTAGTACAGGGCGGACCGATGGGCTACTTTCTCCGCTTCTTCCTGCTCCTCAGGAAGTTCCCCTGTTTGGAGGAATCGGACAGTTTGCTGTGCCCACGCCGGAGCCTAGGGCTCGACGGCAAGGACCAAAGGCATTTCCTCAGCCATGGGCGCGGCTGTCTCCATGGCCAGGGCTTGGCGCCCTGCCGGAGCCAGTTGCCCTTTGGCGGGCTCAGCGTCCGCGACAGCACCCTTGCCGGCAGCCCCAGGGGGCTCGGTAGGAAAGCACTTGCCGGGACCTGACTTCCTCCGCTTGATGGCTCGAGGGATGGTTGAGTTAACCAGAGCAAAAAGGTACCTGGTTCCACAGGTAGCTTGAATGCAGCATGCTTTGACAGGTAATCGACGGTGTCGTTCTCCATTCGGGGGATGTGCTCCGCTTGGATACCGTCAAAGCGCTCCTCCAGCTTCCTCACTTCATCTACGCAAGCTTCCATCAATGGGCTCTGATAATCCTTGTTGACCTGCCTGACAACGAGCTGCGAGTCACCCCTGACGATGAGCTTCTTAACCCCGAGGTCCGCCGCGATCCTGAGACCGGCAAGCAATCCCTCGTACTCAGCAGTGTTGTTGGTGGTCATCTCCCGGGGAAAGTGCATCTGGATCACATACTTGAGGTGCTCTCCGGTGGGTGCGACGAGCAGCACACCGGCACCGGCGGCTTGTAGCGAGAAAGCCCCATCAAAGTACATGATCCAGTTGCTGTCTGCCTCCTTGCCGGGGAGAGTTGTCTCCTGGATTTCTTCGTCGGGCGTTGAGGTGAATTCTGCAATGAACTCCGCCAAGACTCTGCTCTGAATTGTCGAGGTACTTTCAAACTTCAAACCGAAACTTGATAACTCCAAGGCCCATTCCACAATCCTTCCGGTTGCATCTGGGTTGTACAGTATTCGTTGCAACGGGAGGCGGGTGACGACAGTGATCTCGTGGGCTTGGAAGTAATGACGCAGCTTCCTCGAGGCCATAAGGAGGCCGAAGAGCAATTTCTACACACCGGAGTACCTCGATCTAGCTCCCCGCAAGAGGGAGCTGACAAAGTAAACCGGGTGCTGCATCATCTTCTCCTTCTGCACCACCTCACTTGACTGTGCGGGCACTGCCTCGGTGGCATCAGACTCTGCCGGGGGCCTCGCCTTGCCGGCACCAGGCCCTGCCGGGGGAATCTTGGGCTTGCCATCCGCTGGTTCTGCCGCTGTCACTGCCTCCTCGTTGACCTCCCTCTGAGCCACCAGCGCGGCGCTGACCACTTGATTCGTCGCCGCCAGATACAGCAGCAACGGCTCTTGTGGTTTAGGCGCAACCAGTATTGGCGTGGAGAAAAGGTATTTCTTCAGATCCTGCAATGCTTCCTCGGCTTCTGGGGTCCACTCCATTGGGCCTGCCTTCTTCAAGATTTTGAAGAAAGGAAGGGTGCGCTCGGCGGACTTGGAGATAAATCGGCTCATGGCGGCAACGCAGCCGGTGAGCCGACGCACATCCTTGATCCACTTGGGCACCTCAATATGCTCAATAGCCTTGATTTTGTCTGGGTTTGCCTCGATCCCGCGCTGCGACACAAAGAACCCGAGAAGCTTGCCAGATGGAACGCCGAAGACACACTTCTCAGGGTTCAGCTTGAGGTTGATCTTGCGCAGGTTGGCAAATGTCTCTTCCAGATCTTGCACAAGAGTTGGCCCGTCCTTGGTTTTGACCACTATGTCATCCATGTATGCCTCCATATTTCTATGGAGCTGAGGTTCAAAACCAATTTGGACTGCTCTTGCAAATGTTGAGCCAGCACTCTTCAACCCGAAAGGCATCCGTAAAAAGCAATACGTACCACATGGGGTGATGAATGCTGTCTTTTCTTCATCCTCTCTTGTCATGAAGATCTGGTGGTATCCCGAGTAGGCGTCGAGGAATGATAAAAGATCACACCCGGCCGTGGAGTCAACAATCTGGTCGATGGCGGCAACGGGAAGGGGTCCTTAGGACAAGCCTTATTGATATCTGTGTAATCAATACACAGCCTCCACTTCCCATTCGCCTTGCGCACCACTACCGGATTGGCCAACCACGTCGGGTGGAGCACTCCTCTCACCAAACCTGCCACTTCCAACTTCCTGATCTCCTCTGTGATGAACTCCTGCCTCTCCAGAGCCTGCTTTCTGACCTTCTGCTTGACGGGCCGCGCGTGGGGGCAGACAGCTAGGTGGTGCTCAATCACCTCCCTGGGAACACCGGGGATGTCGGATGCTTGCCACATAAACACGTCGACATTCGCCCGCAGGAAGGTGATGAGCGCGCCTTCTTATTTGCTGCCGAGGGTGGAGCCTATGGTGAAGGCCCCTGCCGTGCCATCCTCCCTGGCGGACACCTTCTTGGTCTGCGGTGGCTCGTCTCTGGATTTCTTGCTCTTGCCGGTAGAGCTCTCTGGCACGTCCTCGACGGTAGCACAGCACTCCAAAGAGGTGTGCTTGCCGGAGTGGGTGCGAGAGGTCTTGTCGGGCTTCTTCTTCCCCCCGGGCCTTCAGCGGCAGGAGCAAGTGCCTTGACGGCAGCTGCTGCAATTGCTTCCCGGTAGAGTTGGTCGGCGCAGATCAGCGCGTCCTTCTTGTCGGAGGGGACGGATATGATGGTCAACGGCCCGGGCATCTTTAGCATGTTGTAGGCGTAGTGTGATGCCGCCATGAACTTGGCTAGTGCCGGGCGGCCGAGGATCCTGTTGTAGGGCAAGGGGATCTCGTCCACGTCAAAGATGATCCTCCCGTCCTGTAGTTCAACTCTCCTCCAAACGTCACGGGCAGTGTGACCTTCCCCTTCGGCTGGCTCCTCCCCGGATTGACCCCTTGAAACGTGCCCGTTTCCTTGAGGTCTCCATCAGGGATTTGCAATCTTTTAATCACGACAGGCGAGATCAGGTTCAGGCCGGCCCCGCCGTCAACCATCATCTTGTTCACCCTAAGGTTGCGTATTGTTGGTGAGACTAACAATGGCAAACACCTGACCGCGGTAGTGCGGTCAGGGTGGTCCTCGGCGTCAAAGATGAGGGGCGTGCTGGACCATTTCAGTGGCTTCTGGGCGTCGAACGACGGCTCCGCTGCTGTAATCTCACGCGCCCACTGCTTGAGCTGGCGGTGAGAGGTATGCAGCGAGGTGCCGCCATCGACACACATGGCCTCCATAGCCTTCTGGAACCCTTGCTCACCAGACTCGTCGTCCTCGTCATGATCATCGTCTTCTTATTTCTTGTCACAGCCCCGGGCGGGCCTCTCTTGCTGGTTGACCTTGCCGGGGCGGCTTCCTTGGCCGCCACGCTTCTTGCTGGATCCCTCAGCATCGTCCTGGTCCTTCTCCTTGTCCCGCCTCTCGTACTCAGCTTTTTGCTTCTCAGCAAGCAGCTCGAATTGTCGGCAGTTCTGGAGGTCGTGGCCCTTGGTGCGGTGGATCTTGCAGTATTGCTTGCCGGAGCTTCCTGGCTTGTCGGTAGCCGCCAAGGCTCAGCAGGCGGCACACCTGGCAATCTCCTTGCCGGGGGCGTCTGCCTTGACCTTCTTGCCGGCACTGGTGTCGTCAGATCCCTCAACGGCAAGCACGGCCTTGCCTTTGCGTTTCCTGTTGCGACGCCGGCCCTTCTTCGTCGGGGTGGCGGCGTCTTCATCGGTAGAGTCGGTTTCCGCGCCGGCGTCTTCGCCGGGGTACTTCCTTCCCTCTTCAGCCTGGGCGCACCTATCGGCCAGAACGTAGAGCTCGGCCACATCCTTAACCTTGGTCATCGCCAGCTCTTCGCGCATCTTGCGGTTGCGCACGTTCTGTTGGAACGCGCTGATCACATCGGCGGGATGACAGTCGGGGATGTTGTACTGCACCTGGCTGAATATCTGGATGTACTTGTGCAGGGTTTCCCCTTCCTTCTGGGGAATGATATGCAGATCACTGGCCTGGCCATGAGCTTGGTGGCCTCTTGTGAAGGCGCCAACAAACTCATGGCACAGATCCGACCAAGAAGAAATGGAATCCACCAGCAAGTGCATCAACCAAGACATCACATTGGGCTTTAGTGCCAGCGGGAAATAGTTGGCAAGCACCTTGTCGTCGCGAGCTCCAGCAGCCTGCATCGCAATGGTGTAGATGCTGAGGAACTCGGACGGATGGGTCTTGCCAGTGTACTTCTCGCTGACGTCGGGCTTGAACGTGCGGTGGGACGGCCACTAGAACTGCCGCAGCTCATGGGTAAAGGTCGGGCAGCCCACCTCGTAAGGAAGGCCGCCGGAGCCCCCGGTGTCGGGTGGTCCATAGCGGGTCCCGCCCGCTTGTCCGACTGGCGCCGCGTTTCGCGCCGGCGCTCGACGGTGGTTCGAGCGTCTTCGTGAGCTCGTTCCCGAAGGACCTGGCGCTGGTCGCGGAGGGTCCGCGGGTCGGACGACGCTATGGAGACGCTATCACAAGCTTCATCAGGATGGGCCGACGCCCGCGGCGGCTGGCGAGGAGGAGGAGAGTGCACCGTGGCCGCAGCTCCCCCGGTCCTCCCAGCGCCAGCATGTGGTGGCTCGGTGGAGCGCCGACCCGAGGGCCCCGCCGGTTGTGGATCGTCTTTGTTGGCGACGGCGATGAGGCTCCGGATGGTGGCCCTCCACTCGTCGAGCTTCTCCGCAGCAGGAGGGAAGTCGAGGAGCAGCTGCGCGCGTGCCAAAGCTTATGCTAGCGTGGGCGGCGGCGACAGCTGCGTGGATCGCGGCGTGCTTCGACTTCTAACTACGTTAGAAGGAGCTCCATTACGACCCAGCGGCCGCGTGCCATCTTCGCCAGCACTTCGGCGGGCATGCTGAACCCCTTCATCTTGCGGATGACGCACAGGGCTCTTCCCACGGTGGTGCCCAGGGTCACCGGCATGGTGACGCTGCTCGGCGCGCACACCATGGGAAGAGCGTGCAGTGGTCGCCGGTGTGGGCGTCTTGGAGGTCGCTGCGCCGCCCGGAGGTGGCACAACAACACCCCTGGAGGGCCCTGCGCCGCCTGCGGGGGGCCCAGCTCCGTCTTTGGATCTGGCGACGTGCGACCGGTCGTCTAGCGCGCGAACAACGCCGCTCGCCAGGCTCTGACTGCTAGGGCGGTACTGGTGCTCGCGGACCGCGGCCCGGGTCCTGTCCGCGACCGGTCCACTGCTCGTCCGCACCGGCACGGGCCGTTCTGCTCCCAACGAGCCGATCGCCGTGGTCGTCTTCTTCTTAGGAGCCATGGCGACGAAGAACTGCTGGGCTAACTACTAGACCAGATTCTCACATTTGCGCCTCCTACCTGGCGTGCCAAAGATGTTGGTGAAACAACACCTATGGGAACACAAGAATCCCTACTACGGTTGCCGGGGCACAGGGTTGCGAGAAGAGCAGGATTAGTAACCAGCACAAGGATCGTTTACCCAGGTTCGGGCCGCGAGGATGCGTAAAACCCTAGTTCTGCTTTGGTGGGTGTATTTCAGAGAGTTCTTGAGCTCTCGAATTAGCTGTGGTGAGTGCGTGGTTCGAAAGAGCTGAATCCTTCTCCAGTATGCCATGGGCCTCCTTTTATAGTCGGAAGGGGCTGCCACTGTGGCATACAGGAGGTGGAAAGGCGCACAGTGCTATGAGCTTATCGCTCGTATTACAGGACAAGACGCATTTAATGCGTAGCTTAGGTGTCCCCTTGCTTTATCGGGGACGGGGGCGAGGCACGTCCCGTCCGTTGCCGCTCCTCCTCGCTTCGACACGTGCCCTGGCCAATCAGGCATGCGGTGCCATGTAGGCAGGCAGGCAGCTGAGGTGGCGCAGTGGTGGAGCCTTCACGAAGATCTGCATGCCGCCACGCAGGTGCTTGACGAGTTGGCCGGGAGCTGCATGTTTCCACGCAGGTGCCTGCTCAGCTGGTTGAGCTGGCAGCTGCATGCGAACGACGGTGGAAACTTGGTTGGCGCAGTCCTGGCGGTGGCCCTGCTGGCGTCCTTGGTGAGGGCGTTGCCGGGTGGCCCGGCAAGGGTCTTGCCGTGGCGCGCCGTCGTCCCCGGCAAGGACCTTGCCGGGGGTCTCGTGGCTTTCCTCGGCAAGGATCTTGCCGAGGATCGTCATCTTCTAATCCTCATCTGATCTTGAATATGTCTTCACAAAGATCTGCATGCCACCACACGGGTGCCTCCCGAGCCTTGGCCCCACGTGGATGATGGTGTTGGGGTCCGTGGGCTCAAGGGTGGCTCGCTCTGTTGGTGTGGGGCGAGCTGCCCCGGCAAGGGTCTTGCCGGGGGAACCTGCTTCGTCCCTCTGCTCTTTGTGGTCTCGGCCTTGGCGTTGCTCTGGTTATCTTGGGCTTCGGTCTTACCTTGGCTCACCTCCCCTGTTCTGCTTGGTGTGACCGTGGGCGCGGCTCCGACTGCCCGTGCACAGGTAAAGGGGTACAAAGGTGCGCCCCTTCTTTTGTACACCGACACGATGTGAACTAGATTATTGACTCTAGTAAACCTTTTTGAGTGTTGGTCACGTGGCGATGTGAACTATGGGTGTTAATCACATGGTGATGTGAACTTTTGTGTTTAATCACATGACGATGTGAACTAGATTATTGACTCTAGTGCAAGTGGGAGACTGAAGGAAATATGTCCTAGAGGCAATAATAAAGTTGTTATTTATATTTCCTTATATCATGATAAAAAATTATTATTCATGCTAGAATTGCATTAACCGGAAACTTAGTACATGTGTGAATACATAGACAAACAAAGTGTCCCTAGTATGCCTCTACTAGACTAGCTCGTTAATCAAAGATGGTTAAGTTTCCGTACCATAGACATGTGTTGTCATTTGATGAACGAGATCACATCATTAGAGAATGATGTAATGGACAACACCCATCCGTTAGCTTAGCATAATGATCGTTTAGTTTTATTGCTATTGCTTTCTTCATGACTTATACATGTTCCTCTGACTATGAGATTATGCAACTCCCGAATACCGTAGGAACACCTGGTGTGCTATCAAATGTCACAACGTGACTAGGTGATCATAAAGATGCTCTACAGGTGTCTTCGAAGGTGTTTGTGGGGTTGGCATAGATCAAGAATAGGAATTGTCACTCTGTGTATCAGAGAGGTATCTCTGGGCCCTCTCGGTAATGCACATCACTATAAGCCTTGCAAGCAATGTGACTAATGAGTTATTAGCGGGATGATGCATTACTGAACGAGTAAAGAGACTTGCCGGTAACGAGATTGAACTAGGTATGATGATACTGACGATTGAATCTCGGGCAAGTAACATACCGATGACAAAGGGAACAACGTATGTTGTTATGCGGTTTGACCAATAAAGATCTTCGTAGAATATGTAGGAGCCAATATGAGCATCCAGGTTTCACTATTGGTTACTGACCGGAGATGTGTCTCGGTCATGTCTACATAGTTCTCGAACCCGTAGGGTCCACACGCTTAACGTTCGATGATGATTTGTATTATGAGTTTATGTGATTTGATGACCGAAGTTTGTTCGGAGTATAGGATGAGATCACGGACATGACGAGGAGCCTTGAAATGGTCGAGAGGTAAATATCGATATATTGGAAGGTTATATTCGGACACTGGAATGGTTCCGAGGTGTTTCGGGTATTTTCCGGAGTACCGGGAGGTTACCGGAACCCCCCGGGAGAGTAATGGGCCTTAATGGGCTTTAGGGGAAAGGAGAGAGGGGCCTCAAGGGGTGGCCGCACGCCCCCCCATGGGCTGGTCTGAATTGGACTAGGAGGGGGCGGCGCACCCCTCCTTCCTTCTCCCCTCTTCCCCCTTCCCTCCTTCTCCTAGTTGGAATAGGAAAGCGGGGATCCTACTTGGACCGAGAGTCCAAGTAGGACTCCCCCCCTTGGCGCGCCCCCTCTAGGGCCGGCCTCCTCTTCCCCCCTCCTTTATATACGTGGGAAGGGGGCACCACAAAGGCACACCAAGCCTTCTCTTAGCTGTGTGCGGTGCCCCCCTCCATAGTTACACACCTCGGTCATATCGTCGTAGTGCTTAGGCGAAGCCCTGCGCCGGTAACTTATCATCACCGTCAACACGCCGTTGTGCTGACGGAACTCTCCCTCGGCCTCAACTGGATCAAGAGCTCGAGGGACGTCATCGAGCTGAACGTGTGCTGAACACGGAGGTGCTGTACGTTCGGTGCTTGGATCGGTTGGATCGCGAAGACGTTCGACTACATCAACCACATTACTAAACGCTTCCGCTTTCAGTCTACGAGGGTACGTGGACACACTCTCCCCGCTCGTTGCTATGCTTCTCCTAGATAGATCTTGAGTGATTGTAGGAATTTTTTTTGAAATACTACGTTTCCCAACATATTTTTGTTGGATGACATTAATCATATAACAGTCATAGCCTAGAGCGATACATAATAGCTCCAATTCATCAATTCAACATAGGCATGTATTCCGTATTTAGTCATACGTTCTTATAATAAAAACTTGCATGCCATCTTTTGTCCTACGCTCCAGTGGCAGTGGGTTCCATAAAGAAACTAAGGGATATTAAGGCCTCCTTTTAATAGAGAACTAGAACAAAGCATTAACACATGATGAACACATGAACTCCTCGAATTATAGTCATCCTCGGAGAGTATCCCAACTATTGTCACTTTGGGGTCTACGGATCACAACAATAAAAAGTGCATAGAACTAGCAGATAGGATCAAGAACTCAAATATATTCATCAAAACATAGAGGGTTCAGATATGAAATCATGGCCCTCGGGCCCTAGTGATAAGCATTACGCATAGCAAAGTCATAGCAACATCAATCTCAGAACATAATGGATACTAGGGATCAAGCCCTAACAAATTGACTCGATTACATGACAAATCTCATCCAACTCCATCACCGTCCAGCAAATCTACTAAGGAATTACTCACTCCCAGTGGTGAGCATCACGGAATTGTTGATGGAGAAGGGTTGATGATGACGACGGCGATGAATTCCACCCTCCGGAGCCCCGAACGGACTCCAGATGAGCCCTCCCAATGAAGAACGGGAGGTGGCGGTGGCTCCGTATCGTAAAACGTGATGATTCCTTCTCTCTTATTTTTCTC
Source organism: Triticum aestivum (assembly GCF_018294505.1). Lineage (NCBI taxonomy): Eukaryota > Viridiplantae > Streptophyta > Magnoliopsida > Poales > Poaceae > Triticum > Triticum aestivum. The sequence goes on from NC_057802.1 coordinate 141,189,087, forward strand.
TCCGCAAGATGGTACTTATGGAGTTGGAGTTAGGGTTGTCGAAGGCCTGAGGGGCCCATGAGCTCATAGGGCGCGCCCTAAGGGGGTGGGCGCGCCCCCTGAGATCGTGGCTCCTGGGTGGGCCCCTCCAGTAGTTCTCTTCGCCAATATTTTTTATATATTCTCTGTAAATTTTCAGCCTAATTTGAGAAAAAAAATTATGCACAAAAACAACACCATGGTAGTTCTATCGAAAACAATGTCAGTCCGGGTTAATTTCATTCAAATCATGCAAATTAGAGTAAAAAACAAGAGCAAAAGTGTTTGGAAAAGTAGATACATTTGAGACGCATAGGCGGTGGCTCCTAAGTGAACAAAAGTAACAACTTTGATATGCATCGGTAGGTTCGAATGAAAATGAATAGATGGCTCCGAAGTGAGTACCTTAGTAGTGGCACACTCTCTGTTGGCGCTTCGGAAGTTCCCACTGGGATGGCTCAAAATTCCAGGCATGAAAACAAAAGGTTTACCAGGTTGCTTCAGTGGCTCGGAGTGGAATGTTGGAGGCTCCGACTGAATTAGGTTTTGTAACAACAAATATATATGGATGTTTTGATGGTTCCGACTGGAAGTGCTTCGACAACACCAAGTTGCATGGCATTAGGAAGATATAGTAGAAAACTTGAAGGAGTTTGAGGAGTTGTTAGAGTGTGATCTCTAAGAACATGCAGCAAAAGGCTCATTGTCGTATCCTCATTCCCTTTTGATAGTATCGGGTATCGGCATGCCTATGGACTCGATATGACATTGGATCACTAAAACTGTAGAATCCTTTGGCTTGTCTAGCACTTGTCTTTAAGAAATTTTAGGGGTCACCTTCCATTCCAATGTCGTACCTAAAAGAACTTTTCCTGAAATATACTTTGAAGTATCATTAGTCTTTGAGATATGTTGACATGAATTGCCAAAATCTACCTTGGGTATTAGATGCACGTTCACAGATAAAGTCATGTCCAAATTTCCATTGAATAGATCGATTATTACATGATAATCCCTCATAAAAGTAATATCAACTACTACATGCATGTAGAACATGTGTCAAAGCTTAATTATGTACAATAAGGAAAAAAGTGTGAATTTACGTATGTAGATAAATTATGTTTGATTAGAGGATACTTTTTTCAAAACAGGGCCATCGATCTTTGACATAGCCAATCACAAAATTCATATTTAAAGGTGTCAAAATCACCTCTATATTGTATTAAATCACTCTTGGCATGCTATATTACCTTCTATCATATATAGGATTATATCCGAACATGCAATAATTTTCGTCGAAGAAACCCATCGACATAATCAACTTGTCTACCAAAGTCTAACGCATAGGACCGGAGATCTTATCTGTATGTTCATATGCCCCACCTCCCTATTCTTCTAAATCAATGCTAAGGCCAATCGCATATCAAATATGAGTTTCGTAACTTACATTTAGGTATATATATTGTTAGGACCGAGAGTATATCGACCGGAGGGGGTGAATGGGAGATTCAAAATTTCTTCTGAAAGTTTTGAACTGATCCCAAACACAGCAGCGGAAATAAGGTATGAAGGAAAATGGCTCAGTTAAACATGACATTGGGGAGGATATTCATCGATGTAGGAAGCAATTATAGCACGGTCTTGCAATGACACATGTTTGATCACAATGATAGTAATGCTACAAGCTATCACATGAAGTAACATGAGATAAAACATGACATGAACACCAAAGTAAAATACAATAAGTTAACACAGATGAACCGAGCAATATGACAGAAAAGATGAAGATAGGAGAAGTGAATAGAACAGAATGAGCACAATGATATCTTACAAGAGCAAGAGTGGAGCCGACAGATGTGCAACAGTAAATAACTGATCAAATAACTATTGTCACAGCGCACATATGAAGACTACCGAAAGAAATGCAGCGAAGTAAATTGAACCAGTGGTGTTAGAAGGTGACAGAGAGATTTGGTAGACCGGTTCACCCTTCTACCAAAGAGCTACATCTGGTTGGAGGGGATGTGACTTAACACGGAAGTTAAACTCTCTTCACCCTATTCTCCTTCAACATAGAGCTGATCAGACTCTGGTTGATTTCACTCGTGGTAGATACTTGTCGGCGATCTCCAAACCTTCAGTCGACCTTCACGAACCATAACCACTCTTGGTTGCTAAAGATATAGCTCGGTGAAGACAACGACTCTTCAACACTCGAGCTGAAACCTATCCTTCTAGAGAGTGCGCAGATCTCAAGAGTAATAGGTACAAGAACTCTAACTTAGAACTACTATGATAGTAAACCATTGTCTAAGTTTGGGCTCTTGATTTTTCTCTCGGTGGATCTTAAACTCAAATCACTCAGAGAGGGGGTGCTCAAATCAATCTTCTGAGAAATCTTAAGCAGAGCAGCTACCGGACAAAGCCGGTGCGGGGTGGCTATTTATAGTTGTAGTCTTCCCTGATGGGAAATGACCAAATTGGACATCGAAAGAATCCAATGGCAGAACGACACGAGTTGAATGGTCGGATGTTGAGCACAACGATAACATTGCTTGCGGAGCAAGAAATGCTAACTCCTCGGTCTGAGACAAATCTCTCGCAGTGAAGAAGATCACAGTCTGTTGCTGGCAAGTATTTGCTCGGAATACAAAGAGATTTCTCTCGCAACTTTCATAGGTTTTAGGCTAAGCATCACAGCGGATCTAAGCTTCGAGAACATATACCCCTCTTAATAGTACGGAGGTCCTATGACTCAAATGAACCAAAGAAGACATACCAAAAGAATACTGCGTCTTCAATTTGTCTTCGACTTCCGTTCGTTGTAGTCAATTTCTTCGGACGGCAATACCGAACCAAATGCTTTGCTTCAGCATTAAACTTTCGAGGGGTTAATTCCTTCACAACAATCTCCTCATATACATATCTTCAACAAATGTAGCTCATTCTTCTCTGCAACGCAGATATACTTCAGTGAAGTTCCTCGAACTTGTCACCGGAGACAGCATTCTCTTCAGTTTGTGTATGAACTTGTCACTAGCAAACAACTCAGTCCATATCTGATTCTATCAACAATCTCCAAAACACAGGAAGGCAGATATTGCACCAACATATATATATTTATGATTAATGTCAAATGATTAAGGGCCTGCTGATGTAATTGAGGTAAGTGTTAATCCCATATGCTAGTTTGAAGTGTTAATGACACTCCTACAAACTTGAAAAGATAGACCAGGAATTAGAAGATCAAGGATGCGGCCTTAGACTTTTTTGTGATACTAGCTTGCAATGAGTCATGGGAAAACCATAATGTCATGAGCAGGCTTGACCGGATCTCATGTGCATATTGTGTTCAGTGCCACCAGCCTAGTTGGCCAACACCAATGAGTGAAAGAGAGTTTGTGGGGAAAATTCTCAAGTGGGGTGTTTGATACGTCTCCAACGTATCTATAATTTTTGATTGTTCCATGCTATATTATATTCTGTTTTGGATGTTTAATGGGCTTTATTATAGACTTCTATATTATTTTTGGGACTAACCTATTAACCGGAGGCCCAGCCCAAATTGCAGTTTTTTGCCTATTTCAGTGTTTCGCAGAAAAAGAATATCAAACGGAGTCCAAACGGAATGAAACCTTTGGGAACGTGATTTTTGGAACAAACGTGATCCAGAGGACGTGGAGTCTATGTAAAGCAATCAACGACGAGAGCACGAGGCAGGGGGCGCGCCTCCCCCCCCCCCAAGCGCGCCCTTCACCCTCGTGGGGCCCACGTTGCTCCACCGACATACTTCTTCCTCCTATATATACCTACGTACCCCAAAACCATCAGAGGCATCAACGAAAACCTAATTCAACCGCTGCAACTTTATGTACCCATGAGATCCCATCTTGGGGCCTTTTCCGGCGTCCTGCCGGAGGGGGCATTGATCACGGAGGGCTTCTACATCAACACCATAGCCTCTCCGATGATGTGTGAGTAGTTTACCTCAGACCTTCGGGTCCATAGTTATTAGCTAGATGGCTTATTCTCTCTCTTTGGATCTCAATACAAAGTTCTCCTCGATTCTCTTGGAGACCTATTCAATGCGGTGTGTTTGTCGGGACCGATGAACTGTGGGTTTATGATCAAGTTTATCTATGAACAATATCTGAATCTTCTCTGAATTCTTTTATGTATGATTGGTTATCTTTGCGACTCTCTTCGAATTATCAGTTTCGTTTGGCCTACTAGATTGATCTTTCTTGCAATGGGAGAAGTGCTTAGCTTTGGGTTCAATCTTGCGGTGTCCTTTCCCAGTGACAGCAGGGGCAGCAAGGCACGTATTGTATTGTTGCCATCGAGGATAACAAGATGGGGTTTATATCATATTGCATGAGTTTATCCCTCTACATCATGTCATCTTGCTTAAAGCGTTACTCCGTTCTTATGAACTTAATACTCTAGATGCATGCTGGATAGCGGTCGATGTGTGGAGTAATAGTAGTAGATGCAGGCAGGAATCGGTCTACTTGTCGCGGATGTGATGCCTATATACATGATCATACCTAGATATTCTCATAATTATGCTCAATTCTATCAATTGCTCGACGGTAATTTGTTCACCCACCGTAATACTTATGCTCTTGAAAGAAGCCACTAGTGAAACCTATGGCCCCCGGGTTTATTCCCTATCATATTAATCTTACAACACTTAGTTATTTTTATTGCTGTTTATTTTACTTTGCATATTTATCATAAAAATACCAAAAATATTATCTTATCATATCTATCAGATCTCATTCTCGTAAGTGACCGTGAAGGGACTGACAACCCCTTTATCGCGTTGGTTGCGAGGTTCTTATTTGTTTCTGTAGGTGCGCGGGACTTGAGCGTGGTCTCCTACTGGATTGATACCTTGGTTCTCAAAAACTGAGGGAAATACTTACGCTACTTTACTGCATCACCCTTTCCTCTTCAAGGAAAAACCAACGCAGTGCTCAAGAGGTAGCAAGAAGGATTTCTGGCGCCGTTGCCGGGGAGTCTACGCAAAAGTCAAGACATACCGAGTACCCATCACAAACTCTTATCCCTCGCATTACATTATTTGCCATTTGCCTCTCGTTTTCCTCTCCCCCACTTCACCCTTGCCGTTTTATTTGCCCTCTCTTCTCCGTTTGCCTCTTTTTCGCCCTCTTTGTCGTTATGGCTAGTCCTCTATCTACTCCTCTGTCTCCCGAGAATGAAGTTCTTAATTTTAAACAAAGGGAGGGAGAAAATCTAAAAGATGCTTGGTACAGAAGTTGCAATGCACAAAATAAATCTACTAGGAAGCAATCTACTTCCGTTCTTCTTCGCAATTTTTATGTAGGCAGCACTCCTTGGAATTGATACATTCTTGATACCATTACCGGAGGAAACTTCTTGGGTAGCCATACTTTTGATTCTTATAATGCTATGATAGATTTGTTTGGCCCACCACCTCTGTTGGTTAATGGAACTATGTTAACTTTGGAGCATGTGATGCAAAGACTCGAAATTATTGAAAATAAAGTTGCTACCGTAGAGTTAATTGAAAATTTGGATAAAAAGATCCACAACCAAATTACCCAATATGTATCTAAGGTAGGAGTCACTTTGAAAAATATTAAGGAAAAGGAACCCATAGTTAATGAAAGAATAAATCAAGATTCCACTAGAATCGATAAATTTGAGGGTATCATTACCAACTTGGGAACCGCCTTTTCTTCCGTAAAGAATACTCCAAGTCCTCCTACTAAAATTGCCAAACTTATGTATGTTCCTAAAAATAAGGGTGAATCCTCTAGTAAGGAAACTGCGGATCTCAAATCAATAAGTGTTCATCCCAATCTTTTTGCTCTCCTTAAGGAACCTTTTTTCACAAGAGATTTCTTTGATTTCGTGCCTAAAAGTTTGATTATTAATAAAAAGGAAGAAACCCCTAAGGGTGATAGGCGCCTTATTGAAGAATTGCCTACCAAAGATGGCAATACCTAGATCTATCCTTGCTTTTATGCCTAGCTAGGGGCGTTAAACGATAGCGCTTGTTGGGAGGCAACCCAATTTTATTTTAGTTTTTTTTTGCTTTTTGCTTCTGTTTAGGAATAAATATTTGATCTAGCCTCTGGTTAGATTTGTTTTTATGTTTTAATTATTGTTTGTGCGAAGTTAAACCTATAGGATCTTCTTGGATGATAGTTATTTGATCTTGCTGAAAATTCCAGAAACTTTCTGTTCACGACAACAATTGTTAAAAATCACATGAACGTGATAAAATACTGATTTCAATTGCAGTAGATCAATAAACAAATTTTCTAGGTCGTCCTATTTTGGTAGATTTTTTTAATTCCAGAAGTTTGCGTTAGTTACAGATTACTACAGACTGTTCTGTTTTTGACAGATTCTGTTTTTCGTGTGTTGTTTGCTTATTTTGATGAATCTATGGCTAGTAAAAGAGTTTATAAACCATAGAAGTTGGAATACATTAGGTTTAACACCAATATAAATAAATAATGAGTTCAATACAATACCTTGAAGTGGTGTTTTGTTTTCTTTCGCTAACGGAGCTCACGAGATTTTCTGTTAAGTTTTGTGTTGTGAAGTTTTCAAGTTTTGGGTAAAGACTTGATGGAGTATGGAACAAGGAGTGGCAAGAGCCTAAGCTTGGGGATGCCCATGGCACCCCAAGATAATCCAAGGACACCAAAAATCCAAAGCTTGGGGTTGCCCCGGAAGGCATCCCCTCTTTCGTCCTCATCCATCGGTAAATTTACTTGGAGCTATATTTTTATTCACCACATGATATGTGTTTTGCTTGGAGCGTCTTGTATGATGTGAGTCTTTATTTGTTAGTTTTCCACAATCATCCTTGCTGTACACACCTTTTGAGAGAGACATACATGATTTGGAATTTGTTAGAATACTCTATGTGCTTCACTTATATCTTTTGAGCTATATAGTTTTGCTCTAGTGCTTCACTTATATCTTTTAGAGCACGGTGGTGGATTTGTTTTATAGAAACTATTGTTCTCTCATGCTTCACTTATATTATTTTGAGAGTCCTACAAAACAGCGTGGTAATTTGCTTTAATTATGATAGGCATCTAAGATTAAAAAGAAGAAAATAAATCTTATGAGTGTGTTGAATACTATGATAAGTTTGATGCTTGAGAATTGTTTTGAGATATGAAGATGGTAATATTAGAGTCATGCTAGCTGAGTAGTTGTGAATTTGAGAAATGCTTGTGTTAAAGTTTGTGATTCCCGTAGCATGCACGTATGGTGAACCGTTATGTGATGAAGTCGGAGCATGATTTATTTATTTATTGTCTTCCTTATGAGTGGCGGTCGGGGACGAGCGATGGTCTTTTCCTACCAATCTATCCCCCTAGGAGCATGCGCGTAATACTTTGCTTTGATAACTTGTAGATTTTTGCAACAAGTATATAAGTTATTTATGACTAATGTTGAGTCCATGGATTATACGCACTCTCATCCTTCCACAATTACTAGCCTCTCTAATACCGCGCACTTTTCGCCAGTATCATAAACCCACCATATACCTTCCTCAAAATAGCCACCATACCTACCTATTATGGCATTTCCATAGCCATTCCGAGATATATTGCCATGCAACTTGCCACCGTTCCGTTTACTATGACACGATTCATCATTGTCATATTGCTTTGCATGATCATGTCACTCTTGATTCATTGCATATCCCGGTACTCCGCCGGAGGCATCCACATAGAGTCATATTTTGTTCTAAGTATTGAGTTGTAATTCTTGAGTTGTAAAGAAAATAAAAGTGTGATGATCATCAATTACAGCATTGTCCCAAGTGAGGAAAGGATGATGGAGACTATGATTCCCCCATAAGTCGGGATGAACTCCGGACTAAAAAAAAGGGAAAGGCCATAAAAAAAAGAGATAAGGCCAAAGAAAAAAATAAGAGAAAAAGAGAGAAGGGACAATGCTACTATCCTTTTACCACACTTGTGCTTCAAAGTAGCACCATGATCTTCATGATAGAGAGTCTCTTATGATATCACTTTCATATACTAGTGGGAATTTTACATTATAGAACTTGGCTTGTATATTCCAATGATGGGCTTCCTCAAAATGCCCTAGGTCTTCGTGAGCAAGCGATTTGGATGCACACCCACTTAGTTTCTTTTGTTGAGCTTTCATATACTTATAGCTCTAGTGCATCCGTTGCATGGCAATCCCTACTCACTCACATTGATATCTATTGCTGGGCATCTCCATAGCCCGTTGATACGCCTAGTTGATGTGAGACTATCTTCTCCTTTTTGTCTTCTCCACAACCACCATTCTATTCCACATATAGTGCTATGTCCATGGCTCACGCTCATGTATTGCGTGAAGATTGAAAAGTTTGAGAACATCAAAAGTATGAAATAATTGCTTGGTTTGTCATCGGGGTTGTGCATGATTAAATACTTTGTGTGATGAAGATAGAGCATAGCCAGACTATATGATTTTGTAGGGATAACTTTCTTTGGCCATGTTTTTTTGAGAAGACATAATTGCTTAGTTAGTATGCTTGAAGTATTATTATTTTTATGTCAATATTAAACTTTTGTCTTGAATCTTTCAGATCTGAACATTCATACCACAATTAAGAGAATTACATTGAAAATTATGCCAAGTAGCATTCCACATCAAAAATTCTGTTTTTATCATTTACCTACTCGAGGACGAGCAGGAATTAAGCTTGGGGATGCTTGATACGTCTCCAACGTATCTATAATTTTTTATAGTTCCATGCTATATTATATTCTATTTTGGATGTTTAATGGGCTTTATTATACACTTCTATATTATTTTTGGGACTAACCTATTAACCGGACGCCCATCCCAAATTGTTGTTTTTTCCTATTTCAGTGTTTCGCAGAAAAAGAATATCAAACGGAGTCCAACGGAATGAAACCTTTGGGAACGTGATTTTCGGAACAAACGTGATCCAGAGGACTTGGAGTCTACGTAAAGCAACCAACAAGGAGAGCACGAGGTAGGGGGCACGCCTACCCCCCCCCCCCCAGGCGCGCCCTCCACCCTCGTGGGCCCACGTTGCTCCACCGACGTACTTCTTCCTCCTATATATACCTACATACCCCCAAACCATCAGAGGCATCCACGAAAACCTAATTCCACCGCCGCAACCTTCTGTACCCGTGAGATCCCATCTTGGGGCCTTTTCCGGCGTCCTGCCAGAGGGGGCATTGATCATGGAGGGCTTCTACATCAACACCATAGCCTCTCCGATGATGTGTGAGTAGTTTACCTCAGACCTTCGGGTCCATAGTTATTAGCTAGATGGCTTCTTCTCTCTCGTTGGATCTCGATACAAAGTTCTCCTCGATTCTCTTGGAGATCTATTCGATGTAATCTTCTTTTGCGGTGTGCTTGTCGGGACCGATGAATTGTGGGTTTATTATCAAGTTTATCTATGAACAATATTTGAATCTTCTCTGAATTCTTTTATGTATGATTTTTTATCTTTGCAAGTCTCTTCGAATTATCAGTTTGGTTTGGCCTACTAGATTGATATTTCTTGCAATGGGAGAAGTGCTTAGCTTTGGGTTCAATCTTGCGGTGTCCTTTCCCAGTGACAGCAGGGGCAACAAGGCACGTATTGTATTGTTGCCATCGAGGATAACAAGATGGGGTTTATATCATATTGCATGAGTTTATTCCTCTACATCATGTCATCTTTCTTAAAGCGTTACTCCATTCTTATGAACTTAATACTCTAGATGCATGCTGGATAGCGGTCAATGTGTGGAGTAATAGTAGTAGATCCAGGCAGGAGTCGGTCAACTTGTCGCAGACGTGATGCCTATATACATGATCATACCTAAATATTCTCATAATTATGCTCAATTCTATCAATTGCTGGACATTAATTTGTTCACCCACCGTAATACTTATGCTCTTGAGAGAAGCCACTAGTGAAACCTATGGCCCCCGGGTCTATTCCCTATCATATTAATCTTACAACCCTTAGTTATTTTTATTGCCGTTTATTTTACTTTGCATCATTATCATAAAAATACCAAAAATATTATCTTATCATATCTATCAGATCTCATTCTCGTAAGTGACCGTGAAGGGATTGACAACCCCTTTATCATGTTGGTTGCGAGATTCTTATTTGTTTGTGTAGGTGTGCGGGACTTGACCATGGTCTCCTACTAGATTGATACCTTGGTTCTCAAAAACTGAGGTAAATACTTACGCTACTTTAGTGCATCACCCTTTCCTCTTCAAGGGAAAACCAACGCAGTGCTCAAGAGGTAGCAGTGTTCCACTACTAAGAGTACATTGTCCTTTCTGTGAAACACCGTTATGATATTAACCTAATGTTTTGTTATGGACAGGTAGCAATGAGTTAAATATAGTAGATATCACCTAAGGTTTATATGAAACATGTTCCCATAGTATTCTCATCATCATGTACCACAAAGTATTGTGGGTATGGAAGTGATGGTGCAAGACTTAGTTTTCCTTCCAAATTCTCTTTTCCTCTATACTCTATTGTCGATTACCACCAAAGTGATATTGTTGTTTTTGCATATGCCTTTTTTTGGGTCTAACACAACCATGAGGTCCATTGTCTGGTACCTCTGAGCCAGTGTCACTCAATTGGTAATGATTTGTTGATCATTAATCAAAATCCACCTTGTGAGCTCCATCTCGCACCTCGAACATCCGTTAATGCATCAAATCTTACTCCTATATGACATATTTAATAGCTCTTGACGTATTAAATTGAACCTCTTCCATATGTCTTATTTTGTTTGGATGCTTTTACTGATGTGACTGAGCCATCGGTAAAACTTTGACGCATGGGATCAATCATCTCATTTGTTTTGTTCATATCTCAATGCGCCTCCCACCATATCTCTTATAACCATTGCTTGAATCGACCACATATCAGAATATGCCATTAATTACTTATGTTTCTATACAAATTTATATGTTTATATCATTGTACTTCCAATGTATGTTGGATTATGTATGGGGGATTCATATAAAGACTCGCACTATCATGACCAAGTCATGGATAAAAATTTAAACATGTGGGATCTTGAAAATTATTAGCATGATGATCATTTGTGGTTTGTTCTAAAAACATGTTTTAAGAGTCACATTACTCGAGCATGTGATGAAAGAGCTCAATTATTGCATACACCTTATGTTAGGGCCTAGCACAACCAAGAGGTGCAATGTCGAATACCTCTAAGCCAGTGTCACTCGAAGGACATAGTTATGTCAATCATTAATCCAAACCCACCTAGTGAATTCCGCGTGGCACCTCACACATTTGTGTTAACGCATCGACTCTTACTCATCTATCTCATATTTAATGGCTCTTAATGTATTACAATGAACTTCCTCCATGTGTAGGATTTTGTTTGGACGCTCTCGCCGATGTGACTGAGACGCCAGTTAATCTGTGCCGCATGGGATCAAATATCTCATGTATGTTTATTTCATATCATAATGACCCCTACTGCCACCCATATATCGTATAATCAATGGTTGAATTTATCACATATCAAACTATGCCATTTTGTTTCTTATGTTTAGATATAGAAGTATCATTTTATATCAATGTACTTCCATCGTAGGTTGGATTGTTTCTAGAAGTTTCATTGAAGACACTCATGGTTGTGACCAAGACATCGGTAAGAAGTTCGACACGTGGGATCTTGATCATTTATTGGCATGAAAGATCATTTTTATTTGTTCTAAAAATATGTTTTAAGAGTCACATTAGTTGACGCGTGAGATGAAAGAGCTCAGTGATTTCTTAGTCTTGCCTTTTGCATGAATCTAGATCTAGGATGTTGTAAGGTCTTTGATAGGCACAAAAGGTGATAATTTACGTTTAGAGATAAAATTATATTAGGTGGATGACTCTTTTGTCAAACATGGTTGCTAATCTTCTCGTAGGTGATCAGGAAATTCATAAATGGATCAAATCTTGATCCTAGGTCTCATGTATAATGGCCTTTAATGTATTAATGAACTTCAGCCATTTGTTGGGTTGTTCAGACGTGATTGATTTATCCGGGTGAATCTTATCCCGTGATCAAGTCATCCATGAAAGTCTAGTGCATGGGGATTGAAGACCACTTTGATGTGCTCCCTGGATAACTCTTTCTCTAGCAAGCATGTCAGATCGATCACATCAAATACACCATCATTTCATAACGTATTTATACAAAAATAGGTGTTTTATGGGTTCTCCACTTCATAATATCCATTTGATACTCACGGTCAATTACCTAATTAGTGGATATTCTCTCAATTTATAACAATATCATTTTCATTGCAATGTGAGCGAACGTGTATGGATTGGACATCGAGCCAATTCCACAAGGATAATAATATGTGCATCCATAAACATGATGTTGATTCTCTCTGCACAAAATCATCCATTTTAGCACAACAATGTGACTCTTCACCAAGGGAAGGAGTTAGAAACTAAAAAATAAAGTTAAATACAAACAAAGTGCACCTAGAGACTGGAGAAAGGATCAATCATTTTGAGAGTAGATTGCAGATTCTACGCAAAAAGTGTTTGCCCCAAGGTTTTTTTAAGTGTATGCACGTAGAGGCTAGAGGAAGAATTTCCCATTTTAGAAGTATGCAATGACGCCAATACAAAAGTTTGTTTGAGAGGGAGTAGGGGGCAGGAGTGTTAAAGATATAAAGGTGCAAGCCATGTAACGCCGTCGTTGTGTGCTTCGATCCACTGGCATGAGGTGCCTTGTATGGTACCTTTAAGCTAGTGTCACTCAAATGACAATGATTTGTTAGTCATTAATCCAAAGACACCTAGTGAATTCTGTCTGGAACCTCTGACACAAGTTAATGTCTCAAATATTAGTCCTCAATCTCATATTTAATGGCTCTTGACGTATTACACTGAACTCCCTCCATATGTCGGATTTTGTTTGGACTCTCTTACTGTTGTGATAGAGTCCCTGGTCAAATTATGACGCTTTGGGATCAAACATCTCATTTGTTTTGTTCATATCTCAATGCACCTCCCACCCATATATCTTATAATCAATGCATGAATCCTTCACATATCAAAATATGGCATTTCATCACTTATGTTTAGATACAAAGGTATATTTTTATGTCAATGTAGTCCCACTGTATATAATGGACTATGTATGGAGGATTCATAACGAAGGCTCTCACCGTCGTGATCAAGCTATCGATAAAAAATCAACACGTGGGATCTTGACCATTTATTGGCATGATCAGCATTTGTGGTTTGTTCTTCCATTAGGGTATGACAAAACCGTGAGGTGCATTGTCTGGTACCTCTAAGCCAGTGTCACTCAGAGGACAAAATTTGTTGATCATCGATCTGAATCTACCTAGTTAATAATGCCTAGAACCTCTAGCATTCGTTAACACATTAAATCTTATTCTATCTCAAATTTCATTTGTCGGGTTTTTTCCGGACGCTCTTGCCATTGCTGACAGTCAAACTCTGACTCATGGGTTCAAACCTCTCATCTGGTTTGTGCATATCATGGTACATCTTCCATCTGTATCACTTATAATTAGTGCCTAAATTGATTGTATTTTAAAATATGACATTACAGTACTTAGGATGAGATATATAGGTATCTTTTGTATCAATGTACTTCCACTATATGTTGGATTTTGTGTAGAGGATCCATGTCGAAGACACTCACCGTCGTGGTCAAGCCATCGGCGAAAAGTTTGACACGTGGGATCTTGACCATATTGGCATGAAAGATCATTTGTGGTTTCTGGTAGAAATATGTGTTAAGAGTCACATTCGTTGACACGTGAGATGAAAGAGCTCAGTAATTTCTTAGTAGTACCTTTTATATACATGAATCTAGAACTAGGATGATAGCAAAAGATCTATTATAAGCATAAAAAGGTGATAATTGATGCTTAGAAGTAAATTATATCAGGTGGGTGGTTCCTTTGTCAAACAAGGTTGTCGACCTTTTCAAGGGTTATCAAGAAATTCACTAAAGCATCAAAAAACTTGATCCTCGATCTTATGTATAATGGTCCTTAATGTGTTAGTAAATTTCTGCCATGCGTAGGCTTTTGTTCAGACCCGCTCAATTTGTTCAGGAGAGTCTCACCGGATTGACGAGATGTTAGTGAAATCTAGCACATGGGGATTGAAGATCACATCTATGCGTTCATACCCCCTCTCTTCGACACCCTTATATCTAGCCATCATGTCAGATCGATCACATCAAATACGACATCATAACATGTTTATACAAATCAAGGTGTTTGTATGGTTTTCCATTTTTTTGTAATTTGGGTTTTGCACTTTTGATCATCCATTCAGTACACACGATGAATTACTTAATTAGTGTATATTCTCTCAATTTATAACAATATCTTTTTTCATTTCAACGTAAGCAAATGTGTATTGATTGGGTGCCGAGCCAATTTCCATAGGGATAACAAGATGTGCATGCAGAAACATGGTGTTGATTCTCTCAGCACCACACCAAATCATCCATTTCCACACCACTATGTGAATCTTCACCAAGGGAAGGAGTATAATAAGAAACTAAAAAAACAAACAATTTCCACAAGGTAAGGAGCCAATCTCCATTGCATGTTGGATTTTTTTCTAGAAGTTTCACACTGAAGACTCTCACGATCATGACCAAGTCCTTGGTAAGAAGTTAAACAAGTGGGATCTTGCTCATTTATATGTATGAAAGATCATTTGTATTTGTTTTAAAATATACTTCAAGAGTCACATTACTTGACGTGTGAGATTAAAGAGCTCAATGATTTCTTAGTATCACCTTCTGCATGAATCCATAACTAGGATGTTGTAAGGATCTTTGATAGGCACAAAAAGTGATAATTTATGTTTAGATATAAATTATATTAGGTGGCCGACTCTTTTGTCAAACAAGGTTGGTGATCTTTTCATAGGTGATCAAGAAATTTATCAATGCATCAAAATCTTGATCCTCGATCTCATGTATAATGGCCCTTAATGTATTAATGAACTTCAACCATATGCAGGGTTTCGTTCAGACCTACCCGATTTGTACAGATGAATCTTATTGGCATGATCAAGTCATCCGTTAAAGTCTAGCGCATGGGGATTGTAGATCTCCTCTATCTGCCCCTCAAACACCTCTTTCTTTTTTTAACTATACCTCAAACACCTCTTTCTCTAGCAAGCATGTCAGATTGATCACATCAAATACACTGTCATTTTATAACGTATTTATACAAAAGATGTGTTTTTATGAGTGCTCAACCATCATAATAGAACTATGATGATCAAGGTCTGAAGTAAACAAAAGTGGCAACTTTGAGATGCATTGTAAATTCGAATAAATATGAATCAGTGGCTCTGAAGTGAGTACCTCAGTAGTGGCACACTCTCTGTTGGCACTTCAGAAGTTCCTACTGGAATGGCTCAAAATTTCAGACATGACAACAGAAGGTTTACCAGGTTGCTTCAGGGGCTGCGAGTGGAATGTTGGAGGCTCTGATTGAACTAGGTTTTGGAACAACGACTATATATGGATGCTTCGGTGGTTCCGAGTGGAATTGCTTTGGCAACACCGAGTAGCATGTCATAAGGAAGATATAGTGGAAAACTTGAAGGAGTTTGAAGCGTTGTTGGAGTTTGACCTCTAAGCACATGGAGAAAATGCTCATTGTCATATCCTCATTCCCTTTGATAGTATTGGCATGCCTATGGAATCGATATGATCTTGGATCACTCAAATGAAAATGTAGAATCCTTTGGCTTGTCGAACACTTGTCTTTAAGATTTTTAGGGGTCACCTTCCATTCCAGTTTTTTACCTAAAAGAAATTTTCCTTAAATATTCTTTGAAGTATCATTAGTTCTTTGAGATATGTGTTGACATGAATTACCAAAATCCACATTGGGTATTAGATGCACTTTCACAGATATAGTCATGTCCAAATTCCTATCGAATAACTCGATTGTTCCATGATAATCCCTCATAAAAGTAATATCAACTGCTAGATGCATGTAGAACATGTGTGAAAGCTTAATTATGTACAATAAGTAGAAATAGTGTGAATGTACGTATGGAGATAAATTATGTTTGATAACAGGATAATTTTTTCAAAATGGGGCCACCGATCTTTGACATAGCCAATCACAAAATTCGTATATAAAGGAGTCCAAATCTCCTCTATATTGTACTAAATCACTCTTGACATGCTAATGACCTTTTATCATATGTAGGATTCTATCCGTACATGCAATAATTTCATAGAAGAAACTCGTCGACAAAGTGATGTAGGTTGGAACCCTAATGGTCGATCTTTCATGATTTGGAGGGGAATTCCCGAAGAACACGATGAACACAAGAGAAAAAAACACTCAAATCAACGAGATCCAATCACAGATGTGCTAAATCCACATACACAAATGGGAGATACAAGATCTAAAGTCAACAAAGGGGGTACAAAGGGAACTAGTTCATTCAAATCCTTGAAGGAAAGAGGTCTTGAATCCTTGGAGGATCTTCCCACAAGAGGGGTCTTGAACCCCACTTGGTGGATCTTCTCCTAGGAGGTCTTGGTCTCCATAGGAGTAGGGATAAGTGGATGATCAAAGCTCTATGTCTAATGAGCTATTCCTTTGCTAACCCTAGATGGAGAGGGGAGAGGTCTATTTATAGTGCTAGTACATGTTGGGGATGAATGGATGGGTACATGGGCATTCGGCCCGTTATCTATGCACAGGCAGGTGCCGGATGTCCGGGCTAGGGGCCGGATGTCCGGACCTTCTCGTTGGGCTGGATGTCGGGCTGGCTTCAGGTGTTTCCCGCTTCTCTCTTGACAGGAGTGGCCAGATTTTTGGGCCGCGCCCGGATGTCCAAGGCCGTTGGGGCGGATGTTCGGGGCTGGGCCGGAGGTCCGGGCCATGTAGCTTCTGCGTTGTTGGGTTGTTGATGTTGCTGTCTTCAGGGGCCAGATGTCTGGGCCAGGGGCCGGATGTCTAGGTCCTGGGAGCTTTCTCCGGTTACTTTCATCATGCTCCTTCGTCCATGTACCTGAGGGCTTGTCCATCATCCCGAGCATCTCCAAGGTGGTCTTCTTCATACCTAATCACACATGGCATTCCGGCTTTAGGTAGTAGCGATGTCTCATGTGGGTCATACGGAATATCACTAAGGAGAGATGTCACCTCCGTCCTGATAGCTCTTGCACGTGCTCGTGTCATTGATCCACTTGGTTCTTAGAGAGATGTAGGTAGGTCCATGGGTATGACCATAGGATGCTCCGCATCACATAGCTGACTTGTGTGCCAAAGTCTATGTAACATCCCAAATTTTCAATTTGGTATGTTATACATAGATCATCATTGCATATCATGTTTTATTGCATTTTGACAAATCGTCGATAAATCCTAAGCAACTCAAGGACCCTCGGAGAGAGTTGGGGATTTTCTCGAATTTTCATATTTGATTTTTATCAAATGATAAGACGAGGATTTTGGTTTTAATTATTTTCTCCCCGGAAAAGTATTTCATTTTAAAATAAACGAGAGGAGAAAATATGACTTCTCCAAAACAATTGAAATACTGGAGGAAAAATGTTAAAATCATTATTTGGAATTTATTTGGATTTTATTTGCAATTTTTATTGCATTAAAAATATTGAATGTTTTCAAATATTTATTTTGATTTAAAAAAATGTTCACCCTATTCTAGATTTTCTAACTAGACGGGGAAAATTTATTTCATATTTTTCTGATTTTTTTATTTTTCTACGTATTATTTTTCCGCGGAACTAATTTAAAAAAAAACAAAAAAAAACGCCCGCGCGCCGACTGGGCCAAAGGCCCAGCCGACGGCCCGCCTCGCGCCTCTCCTCTTCCCGCACGGGAGCCGCCGTCGCCGTGTCCGCCATGGCCACGAGCCGCCCCGCTCGGCTTGCCCCTCCCCCAAGCCGCCGACCCCCCCCCTCCCTCCTATATATACCCCCCCTCTCTCTT